>NW_028251178.1:0-30000 GCF_964263255.1 Lissotriton vulgaris | reverse complement strand
AAATAAGTGTGATTAAAGTCATTTCTGTGCCTGACATGGGTCAAAATTGAAGCTTTTGAGTAATCAAAACTCTGTAAAAATGGCAATTTTGGTCACTGTGAGGGTTTAAAAAGTGGTCATTCAACATGAGGCACGATCCAATTGACATTTTGAATCATTTTTGGTACAGTCCAAAAAATCAATTTTCGGATGAAAAACGATGACTCCGGACATGTCAAACGATCCCAAAATGGTCAATATGGATGAAATTTTAACATTTAATCTTTTGACTGTAAATGACTGTTGGATGTGAATTATGACTTTGTCAACTAAAATAAGTGTGTTTAAAGTCATTTCTGTGCCTGAAATGGGTCAAAATTGAAGCTTTTGAGTAAGCAAAACTCTGTAAAATTGGCAATTTTGGTCACTGTGAGGGTTTAAAAAGTGGTTATTCAACATGAGGCACGATCCAATTGCCATTTTGAATCAATTTTTGGTACAGTCCAAAAAATCAATTTTCGGATGAAAAACGATGACTCCGGACATGTCGAACGATCCCAAAATGGTCAATATGGATGAAATTTTGACATTTAATCTGTTGACTGTAAATGACTGTTGGATGTGAATTATGACTTTGTCAACTAAAATAAGTGTGTTTAAAGTCATTTCTGTGCCTCAAAGGGGTCAAAATTGAAGCTTTTGAGTAATCAAAACTCTGTAAAAATGGCAATTTTGGTCACTGTGAGGGTTTAAAAAGTGGTTATTCAACATGAGGCACGATCCAATTGACATTTTGAATCATTTTTGGTACAGCCCAAAAAATCAATTTTCGGATGAAAAACGATGACTCCGGACATGCCGAACGATCCCAAAATGGTCAATATGGATGAAATTTTAACATTTAATCTTTTGACTGAAATGACTGTTGGATGTGAATTATGACTTTGTCAACTAAAATAAGTGTGTTTAAAGTCATTTCTGTGCCTGAAATGGGTCAAAATTGAAGCTTTTGAGTAAGCAAAACTCTGTAAAATTGGCAATTTTGGTCACTGTGAGGGTTTAAAAAGTGGTTATTCAACATGAGGCACGATCCAATTGACATTTTGAATGATTTTTGGTACAGTCCAAAAAATCAATTTTCGGATGAAAAACGATGACTCCGGACATGTCGAACGATCCCAAAATGGTCAATATGGATGAAATTTTAACATTTAATCTTTTGACTGTAAATGACTGTTGTATGTGAATTATGACTTTGTCAACTAAAATAAGTGTGTTTAAAGTAATTTCTGTGCCTCAAAGGGGTCAAAATTGAAGCTTTTGAGTAATCAAAACTCTGTAAAAATGGCAATTTTGGTCACTGTGAGGGTTTAAAAAGTGGTTATTCAACATGAGGCACGATCCAATTGACATTTTGAATCATTTCTGGTACAGTCCAAAAAATCAATTTTCGGATGAAAAACGATGACTCCGGACATGCCGAACGATCCCAAAATGGTCAATGTGGATGAAATTTTAACATTTAATCTTTTGACTGTAAATGACTGTTGGATGTGAATTATGACTTTGTCAACTAAAATAAGTGTGTTTAAAGTCATTTCTGTGCCTCAAAGGGGTCAAAATTGAAGCTTTTGAGTAATCAAAACTCTGTAAAAATGGCAATTTTGGTCACTGTGAGGGTTTAAAAAGTGGTTATTCAACATGAGGCACGATCCAATTGACATTTTGAATCATTTTTGGTACATTCCAAAAAATCAATTTTCGGATGAAAAACGATGACTCCTGACATGTCGAATGATCCCAAAATGGTCAATATGGACGAAATTTTTACATTTATTCTTTTGACTGTAAATGACTGTTGGATGTGAATTATGACTTTGTCAACTAAAATAAGTGTGTTTAAAGTCATTTCCGTGCCTGAAATGGGTCAAAATTGAAGCTTTTGAGTAAGCAAAACTCTTTAAAATTGGCAATTTTGGACACTGTGAGGGTTTAAAAAGTGGTTATTCAACATGAGGCACGATCCAATTGACATTTTGAATGATTTTTGGTACTGTCCAAAAACTCAATTTTCGGATGAAAAACGATGACTCCGGACATGTCGAACGATCCCAAAATGGTCAATATGGATGAAATTTTAACATTTAATCTTTTGACTGTAAATGACTGTTGGATGTGAAATATGACTTTGTCAACTAAAATAAGTGTGTTTAAAGTCATTTATGTGCCTCAAAGGGGTCAAAATTGAAGCTTTTGAGTAATCAAAACTCTGTAAAAATGGCAATTTTGGTCACTGTGAGGGTTTAAAAAGTGGTTATTCAACATGAGGCACGATCCAATTGACATTTTGAATCATTTTTGGTACAGTCCAAAAAATCAATTTTCGGATGAAAAACTATGACTCCTGACATGTCGAATGATCCCAAAATGATCAATATGGACGAAATTTTAACATTTAATCTTTTGACTGTAAATGACTGTTGGATGTGAATTATGACTTTGTCAACTAAAATAAGTGTGTTTAAAGTCATTTTTGTGCCTCAAAGGGGTCAAAATTGAAGCTTTTGAGTAATCAAAACTCTGTAAAAATGGCAATTTTGGTCACTGTGAGGGTTTAAAAAGTGGTTATTCAACATGAGGCACGATCCAATTGACATTTTGAATCATTTTTGGTACAGTCCAAAAAATCAATTTTCGGATGAAAAACTATGACTCCTGACATGTCGAATGATCCCAAAATGATCAATATGGACGAAATTTTAACATTTAATCTTTTGACTGTAAATGACTGTTGGATGTGAATTATGACTTTGTCAACTAAAATAAGTGTGTTTAAAGTCATTTCCGTGCCTGAAATCGGTCAAAATTGAAGCTTTTGAGTAAGCAAAACTCTTTAAAATTGGCAATTTTGGTCACTGTGAGGGTTTAAAAAGTGGTTATTTAACATGAGGCACGATCCAATTGACATTTTGAATGATTTTTGGTACTGTCCAATTAATCAATTTTCGGATGAAAAACGATGACTCCGGACATGTCGAACGATCCCAAAATGGTCTATAATGATGAAATTTTAACATTTAATCTTTTGACTGTAAATGACTGTTGGATGTGAATTATGACTTTGTCAACTAAAATAAGTGTGTTTAAAGTCATTTCTGTGCCTCAAAGGGGTCAAAATTGAAGCTTTTGAGTAATCAAAACTCTGTAAAAATGGCAATTTTGGTCACTGTGAGGGTTTAAAAAGTGGTTATTCAACATGAGGCACGATCCAATTGACATTTTGAATCATTTTTGGTACAGTCCAAAAAATCAATTTTCGGATGAAAAACGATGACTCCGGACATGCCAAACGATCCCAAAATGGTCAATATGGATGAAATTTTAACATTTAATCTTTTGACTGTAAATGACTGTTGGATGTGAATTATGACTTTGTCAACTAAAATAAGTGTGTTTAAAGTCATTTCTGTGCCTGAAACGGGTCAAAATTGAAGCTTTTGAGTAAGCAAAACTCTGTAAAAATGGCAATTTTGGTCACTCTGAGGGTTTAAAAAGTGGTCATTCAACATGAGGCACGATCCAATTGACATTTTGAATCATTTTTGGTACAGTCCAAAAAATCAATTTTCGGATGAAAAACGATGACTCCGGACATGTCGAACGATCCCAAAATGGTCAATATGGATGAAATTTTAACATTTAATCTTTTGACTGTAAATGACTGTTGGATGTGAAATATGACTTTGTCAACTAAAATAAGTGTGTTTAAAGTCATTTATGTGCCTCAAAGGGGTCAAAATTGAAGCTTTTGAGTAATCATAACTCTGTAAAAATGGCAATTTTGGTCACTGTGAGGGTTTAAAAAGTGGTTATTCAACATGAGGCACGATCCAATTGACATTTTGAATCATTTTTGGTACAGTCCAAAAAATCAATTTTCGGATGAAAAACTATGACTCCTGACATGTCGAATGATCCCAAAATGATCAATATGGACGAAATTTTAACATTTAATCTTTTGACTGTAAATGACTGTTGGATGTGAATTATGACTTTGTCAACTAAAATAAGTGTGTTTAAAGTCATTTCCGTGCCTGAAATCGGTCAAAATTGAAGCTTTTGAGTAAGCAAAACTCTTTAAAATTGGCAATTTTGGTCACTGTGAGGGTTTAAAAAGTGGTTATTTAACATTAGGCACGATCGAATTGACATTTTGAATGATTTTTGGTACTGTCCAATTAATCAATTTTCGGATGAAAAACGATGACTCCGGACATGTCGAACGATCCCAAAATGGTCTATAATGATGACATTTTAACATTTAATCTTTTGACTGTAAATGACTGTTGGATGTGAATTATGACTTTGTCAACTAAAATAAGTGTGTTTAAAGTCATTTTTGTGCCTCAAAGGGGTCAAAATTGAAGCTTTTGAGTAATCAAAACTCTGTAAAAATGGCAATTTTGGTCACTGTGAGGGTTTAAAAAGTGGTTATTCAACATGAGGCACGATCCAATTGACATTTTGAATCATTTTTGGTACAGTCCAAAAAATCAATTTTCGGATGAAAAACGATGACTCCGGACATGCCAAACGATCCCAAAATGGTCAATATGGATGAAATTTTAACATTTAATCTTTTGACTGTAAATGACTGTTGGATGTGAATTATGACTTTGTCAACTAAAATAAGTGTGTTTAAAGTCATTTATGTGCCTCAAAGGGGTCAAAATTGAAGCTTTTGAGTAATCAAAACTCTGTAAAAATGGCAATTTTGGTCACTGTGAGGGTTTAAAAAGTGGTTATTCAACATGAGGCACGATCCAATTGCCATTTTGAATCATTTTTGGTACAGTCCAAAAAATCAATTTTCGGATGAAAAACGATGACTCCGGACATGTCGAACGATCCCAAAATGGTCAATATGGATGAAATTTTAACATTTAATCTTTTGACTCTAAATGACTGTTGGATGTGAATTATGACTTTGTCAACTAAAATAAGTGTGTTTAAAGTCATTTCCGTGCCTGAAATGGGTCAAAATTGAAGCTTTTGAGTAAGCAAAACGCTGTAAAAATGGCAATTTTGGTCACTCTGAGGGTTTAAAAAGTGGTCATTCAACATGAGGCACGATCCAATTGACATTTTGAATGATTTTTGGTACAGTCCAAAAAATCAATTTTCGGATGAAAAATGATAACTCCGGACATGTCGAACGATCCCAAAATGGTCAATATGGATGAAATTTTAACATTTAATCTTTTGACTGTAAATGACTGTTGGATGTGAATTATGACTTTGTCAACTAAAATAAGTGTGTTTAAAGTCATTTCTGTGCCTCAAAGGGGTCAAAATTGAAGCTTTTGAGTAATCAAAACTCTGTAAAAATGGCAATTTTGGTCACTGTGAGGGTTTAAAAAGTGGTTATTCAACATGAGGCACGATCCAATTGACATTTTGAATCATTTCTGGTACAGTCCAAAAAATCTATTTTCGGATGAAAAACGATGACTCCGGACATGCCGAACGATCCCAAAATGGTCCATATGGATGAAATTTTAACATTTAATCTTTTGACTATAAATGACTGTTGGATGTGAATTATGACTTTGTCAACTAAAATAAGTGTGTTTAAAGTCATTTCTGTGCCTCAAAGGGGTCAAAATTGAAGCTTTTGAGTAATCAAAACTCTGTAAAAATGGCAATTTTGGTCACTCTGAGGGTTTAAAAAGTGGTTATTCAACATGAGGCACGATCCAATTGCCATTTTGAATCATTTTTGGTACAGTCCAAAAAATCAATTTTCGGATGAAAAACGATGACTCCGGACATGTCGAACGATCCCAAAATGGTCAATATGGATGAAATTTTAACATTTAATCTTTTGACTGTAAATGACTGTTGGATGTGAATTATGACTTTGTCAACTAAAATAAGTGTGTTTAAAGTCATTTCTGTGCCTCAAAGGGGTCAAAATTGAAGCTTTTGAGTAATCAAAACTCTGTAAAAATGGCAATTTTGGTCACTGTGAGGGTTTAAAAAGTGGTTATTCAACATGAGGCACGATCCAATTGACATTTTGAATCATTTTTGGTACAATCCAAAAAATCAATTTTCGGATGAAAAACGATGACTCCGGACCTGTCGAACGTTCCCAAAATGGTCTATAATGATGAAATTTTAACATTTAATCTTTTGACTGTAAATGACTGTTGGATGTGAATTATGACTTTGTCAACTAAAATAAGTGTGTTTAAAGTCATTTCTGTGCCTCAAAGGGGTCAAAATTGAAGCTTTTGAGTAATCAAAACTCTGTAAAAATGGCAATTTTGGTCACTATGAGGGTTTAAAAAGTGGTTATTCAACATGAGGCACGATCCAATTGACATTTTGAATCATTTTTGGTACAGTCCAAAAAATCAATTTTCGGATGAAAAACGATGACTCCGGACATGCCAAACATTCCCAAAATGGTCAATATGGATGAAATTTTAACATTTAATCTTTTGACTGTAAATGACTGTTGGATGTGAATTATGACTTTGTCAACTAAAATAAGTGTATTTAAAGTCATTTCCGTGCCTGAAATGGGTCAAAATTGAAGCTTTTGAGTAAGCAAAACGCTGTAAAAATGGCAATTTTGGTCACTCTGAGGGTTTAAAAAGTGGTCATTCAACATGAGGCACGATCCAATTGCCATTTTGAATCATTTTTGGTACAGTCCAAAAAATCAATTTTCGGATGAAAAACGATGACTCCGGACATGTCGAACGATCCCAAAATGGTCAATATGGATGAAATTTTAACATTTAATCTTTTGACTGTAAATGACTGTTGGATGTGAATTATGACTTTGTCATCTAAAATAAGTGTGTTTAAAGTCATTTCTGTGCCTCAAAGGGGTCAAAATTGAAGCTTTTGAGTAATCAAAACTCTGTAAAAATGGCAATATTGGTCACTGTGAGGGTTTAAAAAGTGGTTATTCAACATGAGGCACGATCCAATTGACATTTTGAATCATTTTTGGTACAGTCCAAAAAATCAATTTTCGGATGAAAAACGATGACTCCTGACATGTCGAATGATCCCAAAATGTCAATATGGATGAAATTTTAACATTTAATCTTTTGACTGTAAATGACTGTTGTATGTGAATTATGACTTTGTCAACTAAAATAAGTGTGTTTAAAGTCATTTCTGTGCCTCAAAGGGGTCAAAATTGAAGCTTTTGAGTAATCAAAGCTCTGTAAAAATGGCAATTTTGGTCACTGTGAGGGTTTAAAAAGTGGTTATTCAACACGAGGCACGATCCAATTGACATTTTGAATCATTTTTGGTACAGTCCAAAAAATCAATTTTCGGATGAAAAACGATGACTCCGGACATGTGGAACGATCCCCAAATGGTCAACATGGATGAAATTTTAACATTTAATCTTTTGACTGTAAATGACTGTTGGATGTGAATTATGACTTTGTCAACTAAAATAAGTGTGTTTAAAGTCATTTCTGTGCCTGAAATGGGTCAAAATTGAAGCTTTTGAGTAAGCAAAACTCTGTAAAATTGGCAATTTTGGTCACTGTGAGGGTTTAAAAAGTGGTTATTCAACATGAGGCACGATCCAATTGCCATTTTGAATCAATTTTTGGTACAGTCCAAAAAATCAATTTTCGGATGAAAAACGATGACTCCGGACATGTCGAACGATCCCAAAATGGTCAATATGGATGAAATTTTGACATTTAATCTGTTGACTGTAAATGACTGTTGGATGTGAATTATGACTTTGTCAACTAAAATAAGTGTGTTTAAAGTCATTTCTGTGCCTCAAAGGGGTCAAAATTGAAGCTTTTGAGTAATCAAAACTCTGTAAAAATGGCAATTTTGGTCACTGTGAGGGTTTAAAAAGTGGTTATTCAACATGAGGCACGATCCAATTGACATTTTGAATCATTTTTGGTACAGTCCAAAAAATCAATTTTCGGATGAAAAACGATGACTCCGGACATGCCGAACGATCCCAAAATGGTCAATATGGATGAAATTTTAACATTTAATCTTTTGACTGAAATGACTGTTGGATGTGAATTATGACTTTGTCAACTAAAATAAGTGTGTTTAAAGTCATTTCTGTGCCTGAAATGGGTCAAAATTGAAGCTTTTGAGTAAGCAAAACTCTGTAAAATTGGCAATTTTGGTCACTGTGAGGGTTTAAAAAGTGGTTATTCAACATGAGGCACGATCCAATTGACATTTTGAATGATTTTTGGTACAGTCCAAAAAATCAATTTTCGGATGAAAAACGATGACTCCGGACATGTCGAACGATCCCAAAATGGTCAATATGGATGAAATTTTAACATTTAATCTTTTGACTGTAAATGACTGTTGTATGTGAATTATGACTTTGTCAACTAAAATAAGTGTGTTTAAAGTAATTTCTGTGCCTCAAAGGGGTCAAAATTGAAGCTTTTGAGTAATCAAAACTCTGTAAAAATGGCAATTTTGGTCACTGTGAGGGTTTAAAAAGTGGTTATTCAACATGAGGCACGATCCAATTGACATTTTGAATCATTTCTGGTACAGTCCAAAAAATCAATTTTCGGATGAAAAACGATGACTCCGGACATGCCGAACGATCCCAAAATGGTCAATGTGGATGAAATTTTAACATTTAATCTTTTGACTGTAAATGACTGTTGGATGTGAATTATGACTTTGTCAACTAAAATAAGTGTGTTTAAAGTCATTTCTGTGCCTCAAAGGGGTCAAAATTGAAGCTTTTGAGTAATCAAAACTCTGTAAAAATGGCAATTTTGGTCACTGTGAGGGTTTAAAAAGTGGTTATTCAACATGAGGCACGATCCAATTGACATTTTGAATCATTTTTGGTACATTCCAAAAAATCAATTTTCGGATGAAAAACGATGACTCCTGACATGTCGAATGATCCCAAAATGGTCAATATGGACGAAATTTTTACATTTATTCTTTTGACTGTAAATGACTGTTGGATGTGAATTATGACTTTGTCAACTAAAATAAGTGTGTTTAAAGTCATTTCCGTGCCTGAAATGGGTCAAAATTGAAGCTTTTGAGTAAGCAAAACTCTTTAAAATTGGCAATTTTGGTCACTGTGAGGGTTTAAAAAGTGGTTATTTAACATGAGGCACGATCCAATTGACATTTTGAATGATTTTTGGTACTGTCCAAAAACTCAATTTTCGGATGAAAAACGATGACTCCGGACATGTCGAACGATCCCAAAATGGTCAATATGGATGAAATTTTAACATTTAATCTTTTGACTGTAAATGACTGTTGGATGTGAATTATGACTTTGTCAACTAAAATAAGTGTGTTTAAAGTCATTTCTGTGCCTGAAACGGGTCAAAATTGAAGCTTTTGAGTAAGCAAAACTCTGTAAAAATGGCAATTTTGGTCACTCTGAGGGTTTAAAAAGTGGTCATTCAACATGAGGCACGATCCAATTGACATTTTGAATCATTTTTGGTACAGTCCAAAAAATCAATTTTCGGATGAAAAACGATGACTCCGGACATGTCGAACGATCCCAAAATGGTCAATATGGATGAAATTTTAACATTTAATCTTTTGACTGTAAATGACTGTTGGATGTGAAATATGACTTTGTCAACTAAAATAAGTGTGTTTAAAGTCATTTATGTGCCTCAAAGGGGTCAAAATTGAAGCTTTTGAGTAATCAAAACTCTGTAAAAATGGCAATTTTGGTCACTGTGAGGGTTTAAAAAGTGGTTATTCAACATGAGGCACGATCCAATTGACATTTTGAATCATTTTTGGTACAGTCCAAAAAATCAATTTTCGGATGAAAAACTATGACTCCTGACATGTCGAATGATCCCAAAATGATCAATATGGACGAAATTTTAACATTTAATCTTTTGACTGTAAATGACTGTTGGATGTGAATTATGACTTTGTCAACTAAAATAAGTGTGTTTAAAGTCATTTTTGTGCCTCAAAGGGGTCAAAATTGAAGCTTTTGAGTAATCAAAACTCTGTAAAAATGGCAATTTTGGTCACTGTGAGGGTTTAAAAAGTGGTTATTCAACATGAGGCACGATCCAATTGACATTTTGAATCATTTTTGGTACAGTCCAAAAAATCAATTTTCGGATGAAAAACTATGACTCCTGACATGTCGAATGATCCCAAAATGATCAATATGGACGAAATTTTAACATTTAATCTTTTGACTGTAAATGACTGTTGGATGTGAATTATGACTTTGTCAACTAAAATAAGTGTGTTTAAAGTCATTTCCGTGCCTGAAATCGGTCAAAATTGAAGCTTTTGAGTAAGCAAAACTCTTTAAAATTGGCAATTTTGGTCACTGTGAGGGTTTAAAAAGTGGTTATTTAACATGAGGCACGATCCAATTGACATTTTAAATGATTTTTGGTACTGTCCAATTAATCAATTTTCGGATGAAAAACGATGACTCCGGACATGTCGAACGATCCCAAAATGGTCTATAATGATGAAATTTTAACATTTAATCTTTTGACTGTAAATGACTGTTGGATGTGAATTATGACTTTGTCAACTAAAATAAGTGTGTTTAAAGTCATTTCTGTGCCTCAAAGGGGTCAAAATTGAAGCTTTTGAGTAATCAAAACTCTGTAAAAATGGCAATTTTGGTCACTGTGAGGGTTTAAAAAGTGGTTATTCAACATGAGGCACGATCCAATTGACATTTTGAATCATTTTTGGTACAGTCCAAAAAATCAATTTTCGGATGAAAAACGATGACTCCGGACATGCCAAACGATCCCAAAATGGTCAATATGGATGAAATTTTAACATTTAATCTTTTGACTGTAAATGACTGTTGGATGTGAATTATGACTTTGTCAACTAAAATAAGTGTGTTTAAAGTCATTTCTGTGCCTCAAAGGGGTCAAAATTGAAGCTTTTGAATAATCAAAACTCTGTAAAAATGGCAATTTTGGTCACTGTGAGGGTTTAAAAAGTGGTTATTCAACATGAGGCACGATCCAATTGCCATTTTGAATCATTTTTGGTACAGTCCAAAAAATCAATTTTCGGATGAAAAACGATGACTCCGGACATGTCGAACGATCCCAAAATGGTCAATATGGATGAAATTTTAACATTTAATCTTTTGACTCTAAATGACTGTTGGATGTGAATTATGACTTTGTCAACTAAAATAAGTGTGTTTAAAGTCATTTCCGTGCCTGAAATGGGTCAAAATTGAAGCTTTTGAGTAAGCAAAACGCTGTAAAAATGGCAATTTTGGTCACTCTGAGGGTTTAAAAAGTGGTCATTCAACATGAGGCACGATCCAATTGACATTTTGAATGATTTTTGGTACAGTCCAAAAAATCAATTTTCGGATGAAAAATTATAACTCCGGACATGTCGAACGATCCCAAAATGGTCAATATGGATGAAATTTTAACATTTAATCTTTTGACTGTAAATGACTGTTGGATGTGAATTATGACTTTGTCAACTAAAATAAGTGTGTTTAAAGTCATTTCTGTGCCTCAAAGGGGTCAAAATTGAAGCTTTTGAGTAATCAAAACTCTGTAAAAATGGCAATTTTGGTCACTGTGAGGGTTTAAAAAGTGGTTATTCAACATGAGGCACGATCCAATTGACATTTTGAATCATTTCTGGTACAGTCCAAAAAATCAATTTTCGGATGAAAAACGATGACTCCGGACATGCCGAACGATCCCAAAATGGTCCATATGGATGAAATTTTAACATTTAATCTTTTGACTATAAATGACTGTTGGATGTGAATTATGACTTTGTCAACTAAAGTAAGTGTGATTAAAGTCATTTCTGTGCCTCAAAGGGGTCAAAATTGAAGCTTTTGAGTCATCAAAACTCTGTAAAAATGGCAATTTTGGTCACTGTGAGGGTTTAAAAAGTGGTTATTCAACATGAGGCATGATCCAATTGCCATTTTGAATCATTTTTGGTACAGTTCAAAAAATCAATTTTCGGATGAAAAACGATGACTCCGGACATGTCGAACGATCCCAAAATGGTCAATATGGATGAAATTTTAATATTTAATCTTTTGACTCTAAATGACTGTTGGATGTGAATTATGACTTTGTCAACTAAAATAAGTGTGTTTAAAGTCATTTCTGTGCCTCAAAGAGGTCAAAATTGAAGCTTTTGAGTAATCAAAACTCTGTAAAAATGGCAATTTTGGTCACTGTGAGGGTTTAAAAAGTGGTTATTCAACATGAGGCACGATCCAATTGACATTTTGAATCATTTTTGGTACAGTCCAAAAAATCAATTTTCGGATGAAAAACGATGACTCCGGACATGTCAAACGATCCCAAAATGGTCAATATGGATGAAATTTTAACATTTAATCTTTTGACTGTAAATGACTGTTGGATGTGAATTATGACTTTGTCAACTAAAATAAGTGTGTTTAAAGTCATTTCTGTGCCTGAAATGGGTCAAAATTGAAGCTTTTGAGTAAGCAAAACTCTGTAAAATTGGCAATTTTGGTCACTGTGAGGGTTTAAAAAGTGGTTATTCAACATGAGGCACGATCCAATTGCCATTTTGAATCAATTTTTGGTACAGTCCAAAAAATCAATTTTCGGATGAAAAACGATGACTCCGGACATGTCGAACGATCCCAAAATGGTCAATATGGATGAAATTTTGACATTTAATCTGTTGACTGTAAATGACTGTTGGATGTGAATTATGACTTTGTCAACTAAAATAAGTGTGTTTAAAGTCATTTCTGTGCCTCAAAGGGGTCAAAATTGAAGCTTTTGAGTAATCAAAACTCTGTAAAAATGGCAATTTTGGTCACTGTGAGGGTTTAAAAAGTGGTTATTCAACATGAGGCACGATCCAATTGACATTTTGAATCATTTTTGGTACAGTCCAAAAAATCAATTTTCGGATGAAAAACGATGACTCCGGACATGCCGAACGATCCCAAAATGGTCAATATGGATGAAATTTTAACATTTAATCTTTTGACTGAAATGACTGTTGGATGTGAATTATGACTTTGTCAACTAAAATAAGTGTGTTTAAAGTCATTTCTGTGCCTGAAATGGGTCAAAATTGAAGCTTTTGAGTAAGCAAAACTCTGTAAAATTGGCAATTTTGGTCACTGTGAGGGTTTAAAAAGTGGTTATTCAACATGAGGCACGATCCAATTGACATTTTGAATGATTTTTGGTACAGTCCAAAAAATCAATTTTCGGATGAAAAACGATGACTCCGGACATGTCGAACGATCCCAAAATGGTCAATATGGATGAAATTTTAACATTTAATCTTTTGACTGTAAATGACTGTTGTATGTGAATTATGACTTTGTCAACTAAAATAAGTGTGTTTAAAGTCATTTCTGTGCCTCAAAGGGGTCAAAATTGAAGCTTTTGAGTAATCAAAACTCTGTAAAAATGGCAATTTTGGTCACTGTGAGGGTTTAAAAAGTGGTTATTCAACATGAGGCACGATCCAATTGACATTTTGAATCATTTCTGGTACAGTCCAAAAAATCAATTTTCGGATGAAAAACGATGACTCCGGACATGCCGAACGATCCCAAAATGGTCAATATGGATGAAATTTTAACATTTAATCTTTTGACTGTAAATGACTGTTGGATGTGAATTATGACTTTGTCAACTAAAATAAGTGTGTTTAAAATCATTTCTGTGCCTCAAAGGGGTCAAAATTGAAGCTTTTGAGTAATCAAAACTCTGTAAAAATGGCAATTTTGGTCACTGTGAGGGTTTAAAAAGTGGTTATTCAACATGAGGCACGATCCAATTGACATTTTGAATCATTTTTGGTACATTCCAAAAAATCAATTTTCGGATGAAAAACGATGACTCCTGACATGTCGAATGATCCCAAAATGGTCAATATTGACGAAATTTTTACATTTATTCTTTTGACTGTAAATGACTGTTGGATGTGAATTATGACTTTGTCAACTAAAATAAGTGTGTTTAAAGTCATTTCCGTGCCTGAAATGGGTCAAAATTGAAGCTTTTGAGTAAGCAAAACTCTTTAAAATTGGCAATTTTGGTCACTGTGAGGGTTTAAAAAGTGGTTATTCAACATGAGGCACGATCCAATTGACATTTTGAATGATTTTTGGTACTGTCCAAAAACTCAATTTTCGGATGAAAAACGATGACTCCGGAGATGTCGAACGATCCCAAAATGGTCAATATGGATGAAATTTTAACATTTAATCTTTTGACTGTAAATGACTGTTGGATGTGAATTATGACTTTGTCAACTAAAATAAGTGTGTTTAAAGTCATTTCTGTGCCTGAAACGGGTCAAAATTGAAGCTTTTGAGTAAGCAAAACTCTGTAAAAATGGCAATTTTGGTCACTCTGAGGGTTTAAAAAGTGGTCATTCAACATGAGGCACGATCCAATTGACATTTTGAATCATTTTTGGTACAGTCCAAAAAATCAATTTTCGGATGAAAAACGATGACTCCGGACATGTCGAACGATCCCAAAATGGTCAATATGGATGAAATTTTAACATTTAATCTTTTGACTGTAAATGACTGTTGGATGTGAAATATGACTTTGTCAACTAAAATAAGTGTGTTTAAAGTCATTTATGTGCCTCAAAGGGGTCAAAATTGAAGCTTTTGAGTAATCAAAACTCTGTAAAAATGGCAATTTTGGTCACTGTGAGGGTTTAAAAAGTGGTTATTCAACATGAGGCACGATCCAATTGACATTTTGAATCATTTTTGGTACAGTCCAAAAAATCAATTTTCGGATGAAAAACTATGACTCCTGACATGTCGAATGATCCCAAAATGATCAATATGGACGAAATTTTAACATTTAATCTTTTGACTGTAAATGACTGTTGGATGTGAATTATGACTTTGTCAACTAAAATAAGTGTGTTTAAAGTCATTTCCGTGCCTGAAATCGGTCAAAATTGAAGCTTTTGAGTAAGCAAAACTCTTTAAAATTGGCAATTTTGGTCACTGTGAGGGTTTAAAAAGTGGTTATTTAACATGAGGCACGATCCAATTGACATTTTGAATGATTTTTGGTACTGTCCAATTAATCAATTTTCGGATGAAAAACGATGACTCCGGACATGTCGAACGATCCCAAAATGGTCTATAATGATGAAATTTTAACATTTAATCTTTTGACTGTAAATGACTGTTGGATGTGAATTATGACTTTGTCAACTAAAATAAGTGTGTTTAAAGTCATTTTTGTGCCTCAAAGGGGTCAAAATTGAAGCTTTTGAGTAATCAAAACTCTGTAAAAATGGCAATTTTGGTCACTGTGAGGGTTTAAAAAGTGGTTATTCAACATGAGGCACGATCCAATTGACATTTTGAATCATTTTTGGTACAGTCCAAAAAATCAATTTTCGGATGAAAAACGATGACTCCGGACATGCCAAACGATCCCAAAATGGTCAATATGGATGAAATTTTAACATTTAATCTTTTGACTGTAAATGACTGTTGGATGTGAATTATGACTTTGTCAACTAAAATAAGTGTGTTTAAAGTCATTTCTGTGCCTCAAAGGGGTCAAAATTGAAGCTTTTGAGTAATCAAAACTCTGTAAAAATGGCAATTTTGGTCACTGTGAGGGTTTAAAAAGTGGTTATTCAACATGAGGCACGATCCAATTGCCATTTTGAATCATTTTTGGTACAGTCCAAAAAATCAATTTTCGGATGAAAAACGATGACTCCGGACATGTCGAACGATCCCAAAATGGTCAATATGGATGAAATTTTAACATTTAATCTTTTGACTCTAAATGACTGTTGGATGTGAATTATGACTTTGTCAACTAAAATAAGTGTGTTTAAAGTCATTTCCGTGCCTGAAATGGGTCAAAATTGAAGCTTTTGAGTAAGCAAAACGCTGTAAAAATGGCAATTTTGGTCACTCTGAGGGTTTAAAAAGTGGTCATTCAACATGAGGCACGATCCAATTGACATTTTGAATGATTTTTGGTACAGTCCAAAAAATCAATTTTCGGATGAAAAATGATAACTCCGGACATGTCGAACGATCCCAAAATGGTCAATATGGATGAAATTTTAACATTTAATCTTTTGACTGTAAATGACTGTTGGATGTGAATTATGACTTTGTCAACTAAAATAAGTGTGTTTAAAGTCATTTATGTGCCTCAAAGGGGTCAAAATTGAAGCTTTTGAGTAATCAAAACTCTGTAAAAATGGCAATTTTGGTCACTGTGAGGGTTTAAAAAGTGGTTATTCAACATGAGGCACGATCCAATTGACATTTTGAATCATTTTTGGTACAGTCCAAAAAATCAATTTTCGGATGAAAAACTATGACTCCTGACATGTCGAATGATCCCAAAATGATCAATATGGACGAAATTTTAACATTTAATCTTTTGACTGTAAATGACTGTTGGATGTGAATTATGACTTTGTCAACTAAAATAAGTGTGTTTAAAGTCATTTCCGTGCCTGAAATCGGTCAAAATTGAAGCTTTTGAGTAAGCAAAACTCTTTAAAATTGGCAATTTTGGTCACTGTGAGGGTTTAAAAAGTGGTTATTTAACATGAGGCACGATCCAATTGACATTTTGAATGATTTTTGGTACTGTCCAATTAATCAATTTTCGGATGAAAAACGATGACTCCGGACATGTCGAACGATCCCAAAATGGTCTATAATGATGAAATTTTAACATTTAATCTTTTGACTGTAAATGACTGTTGGATGTGAATTATGACTTTGTCAACTAAAATAAGTGTGTTTAAAGTCATTTTTGTGCCTCAAAGGGGTCAAAATTGAAGCTTTTGAGTAATCAAAACTCTGTAAAAATGGCAATTTTGGTCACTGTGAGGGTTTAAAAAGTGGTTATTCAACATGAGGCACGATCCAATTGACATTTTGAATCATTTTTGGTACAGTCCAAAAAATCAATTTTCGGATGAAAAACGATGACTCCGGACATGCCAAACGATCCCAAAATGGTCAATATGGATGAAATTTTAACATTTAATCTTTTGACTGTAAATGACTGTTGGATGTGAATTATGACTTTGTCAACTAAAATAAGTGTGTTTAAAGTCATTTCTGTGCCTCAAAGGGGTCAAAATTGAAGCTTTTGAGTAATCAAAACTCTGTAAAAATGGCAATTTTGGTCACTGTGAGGGTTTAAAAAGTGGTTATTCAACATGAGGCACGATCCAATTGCCATTTTGAATCATTTTTGGTACAGTCCAAAAAATCAATTTTCGGATGAAAAACGATGACTCCGGACATGTCGAACGATCCCAAAATGGTCAATATGGATGAAATTTTAACATTTAATCTTTTGACTCTAAATGACTGTTGGATGTGAATTATGACTTTGTCAACTAAAATAAGTGTGTTTAAAGTCATTTCCGTGCCTGAAATGGGTCAAAATTGAAGCTTTTGAGTAAGCAAAACGCTGTAAAAATGGCAATTTTGGTCACTCTGAGGGTTTAAAAAGTGGTCATTCAACATGAGGCACGATCCAATTGACATTTTGAATGATTTTTGGTACAGTCCAAAAAATCAATTTTCGGATGAAAAATGATAACTCCGGACATGTCGAACGATCCCAAAATGGTCAATATGGATGAAATTTTAACATTTAATCTTTTGACTGTAAATGACTGTTGGATGTGAATTATGACTTTGTCAACTAAAATAAGTGTGTTTAAAGTCATTTCTGTGCCTCAAAGGGGTCAAAATTGAAGCTTTTGAGTAATCAAAACTCTGTAAAAATGGCAATTTTGGTCACTGTGAGGGTTTAAAAAGTGGTTATTCAACATGAGGCACGATCCAATTGACATTTTGAATCATTTCTGGTACAGTCCAAAAAATCTATTTTCGGATGAAAAACGATGACTCCGGACATGCCGAACGATCCCAAAATGGTCCATATGGATGAAATTTTAACATTTAATCTTTTGACTATAAATGACTGTTGGATGTGAATTATGACTTTGTCAACTAAAATAAGTGTGTTTAAAGTCATTTCTGTGCCTCAAAGGGGTCAAAATTGAAGCTTTTGAGTAATCAAAACTCTGTAAAAATGGCAATTTTGGTCACTCTGAGGGTTTAAAAAGTGGTTATTCAACATGAGGCACGATCCAATTGCCATTTTGAATCATTTTTGGTACAGTCCAAAAAATCAATTTTCGGATGAAAAACGATGACTCCGGACATGTCGAACGATCCCAAAATGGTCAATATGGATGAAATTTTAACATTTAATCTTTTGACTGTAAATGACTGTTGGATGTGAATTATGACTTTGTCAACTAAAATAAGTGTGTTTAAAGTCATTTCTGTGCCTCAAAGGGGTCAAAATTGAAGCTTTTGAGTAATCAAAACTCTGTAAAAATGGCAATTTTGGTCACTGTGAGGGTTTAAAAAGTGGTTATTCAACATG
The DNA here is from genome assembly GCF_964263255.1 of Lissotriton vulgaris. NCBI lineage: Eukaryota > Metazoa > Chordata > Amphibia > Caudata > Salamandridae > Lissotriton > Lissotriton vulgaris. The sequence goes on along the minus strand of NW_028251178.1, from coordinate 11,524 downwards.
AGGCACGATCCAATTGACATTTTGAATCATTTTTGGTACAATCCAAAAAATCAATTTTCGGATGAAAAACGATGACTCCGGACCTGTCGAACGTTCCCAAAATGGTCTATAATGATGAAATTTTAACATTTAATCTTTTGACTGTAAATGACTGTTGGATGTGAATTATGACTTTGTCAACTAAAATAAGTGTGTTTAAAGTCATTTCTGTGCCTCAAAGGGGTCAAAATTGAAGCTTTTGAGTAATCAAAACTCTGTAAAAATGGCAATTTTGGTCACTATGAGGGTTTAAAAAGTGGTTATTCAACATGAGGCACGATCCAATTGACATTTTGAATCATTTTTGGTACAGTCCAAAAAATCAATTTTCGGATGAAAAACGATGACTCCGGACATGCCAAACATTCCCAAAATGGTCAATATGGATGAAATTTTAACATTTAATCTTTTGACTGTAAATGACTGTTGGATGTGAATTATGACTTTGTCAACTAAAATAAGTGTATTTAAAGTCATTTCCGTGCCTGAAATGGGTCAAAATTGAAGCTTTTGAGTAAGCAAAACGCTGTAAAAATGGCAATTTTGGTCACTCTGAGGGTTTAAAAAGTGGTCATTCAACATGAGGCACGATCCAATTGCCATTTTGAATCATTTTTGGTACAGTCCAAAAAATCAATTTTCGGATGAAAAACGATGACTCCGGACATGTCGAACGATCCCAAAATGGTCAATATGGATGAAATTTTAACATTTAATCTTTTGACTGTAAATGACTGTTGGATGTGAATTATGACTTTGTCATCTAAAATAAGTGTGTTTAAAGTCATTTCTGTGCCTCAAAGGGGTCAAAATTGAAGCTTTTGAGTAATCAAAACTCTGTAAAAATGGCAATATTGGTCACTGTGAGGGTTTAAAAAGTGGTTATTCAACATGAGGCACGATCCAATTGACATTTTGAATCATTTTTGGTACAGTCCAAAAAATCAATTTTCGGATGAAAAACGATGACTCCTGACATGTCGAATGATCCCAAAATGTCAATATGGATGAAATTTTAACATTTAATCTTTTGACTGTAAATGACTGTTGTATGTGAATTATGACTTTGTCAACTAAAATAAGTGTGTTTAAAGTCATTTCTGTGCCTCAAAGGGGTCAAAATTGAAGCTTTTGAGTAATCAAAGCTCTGTAAAAATGGCAATTTTGGTCACTGTGAGGGTTTAAAAAGTGGTTATTCAACACGAGGCACGATCCAATTGACATTTTGAATCATTTTTGGTACAGTCCAAAAAATCAATTTTCGGATGAAAAACGATGACTCCGGACATGTGGAACGATCCCCAAATGGTCAACATGGATGAAATTTTAACATTTAATCTTTTGACTGTAAATGACTGTTGGATGTGAATTATGACTTTGTCATCTAAAATAAGTGTGTTTAAAGTCATTTCTGTGCCTCAAAGGGGTCAAAATTGAAGCTTTTGAGTAATCAAAGCTCTGTAAAAATGGCAATTTTGGTCACTGTGAGGGTTTAAAAAGTGGTTATTCAACATGAGGCACGATCCAATTGACATTTTGAATCATTTTTGGTACAGTCCAAAAAATCCATTTTCGGATAAAAAACGATGACTCCTGACATGTCGAATGATCCCAAAATGTCAATATGGATGAAATTTTAACATTTAATCTTTTGACTGTAAATGACTGTTGGATGTGAATTATGACTTTGTCAACTAAAATAAGTGTGTTTAAAGTCATTTCTGTGCCTGAAATGGGTCAAAATTGAAGCTTTTGAGTAAGCAAAACTCTGTAAAATTGGCAATTTTGGTCACTGTGAGGGTTTAAAAAGTGGTTATTCAACATGAGGCACGATCCATTTGACATTTTGAATAATTTTTGGTACAGTCCAAAAAATCAATTTTCGGATAAAAAACGATGACTCCTGACATGTCGAACGATCCCAAAATGGTCAATATGGATGAAATTTTAACATTTAATCTTTTGACTGTAAATGACTGTTGTATGTGAATTATGACTTTGTCAACTAAAATAAGTGTGTTTAAAGTCATTTCTGTGCCTCAAAGGGGTCAAAATTGAAGCTTTTGAGTAATCAAAACTCTGTAAAAATGGCAATTTTGGTCACTGTGAGGGTTTAAAAAGTGGTTATTCAACATGAGGCACGATCCAATTGACATTTTGAATCATTTCTGGTACAGTCCAAAAAATCAATTTTCGGATGAAAAACGATGACTCCGGACATGCCGAACGATCCCAAAATGGTCAATATGGATGAAATTTTAACATTTAATCTTTTGACTGTAAATGACTGTTGGATGTGAATTATGACTTTGTCAACTACAATAAGTGTGTTTAAAGTCATTTCTGTGCCTCAAAGGGGTCAAAATTGAAGCTTTTGAGTAATCAAAACTCTGTAAAAATGGCAATTTTGGTCACTGTGAGGGTTTAAAAAGTGGTTATTCAACATGAGGCACGATCCAATTGACATTTTGAATCATTTTTGGTACAGTCCAAAAAATCAATTTTCGGATGAAAAACGATGACTCCTGACATGTCGAATGATCCCAAAATGGTCAATATGGACGAAATTTTAACATTTATTCTTTTGACTGTAAATGACTGTTGGATGTGAATTATGACTTTGTCAACTAAAATAAGTGTGTTTAAAGTCATTTCCGTGCCTGAAATGGGTCAAAATTGAAGCTTTTGAGTAAGCAAAACTCTTTAAAATTGGCAATTTTGGTCACTGTGAGGGTTTAAAAAGTGGTTATTCAACATGAGGCACGATCCAATTGACATTTTGAATGATTTTTGGTACTGTCCAAAAACTCAATTTTCGGATGAAAAACGATGACTCCGGACATGTCGAACGATCCCAAAATGGTCAATATGGATGAAATTTTAACATTTAATCTTTTGACTGTAAATGACTGTTGGATGTGAATTATGACTTTGTCAACTAAAATAAGTGTGTTTAAAGTCATTTCTGTGCCTGAAATGGGTCAAAATTGAAGCTTTTGAGTAAGCAAAACTCTGTAAAATTGGCAATTTTGGTCACTGTGAGGGTTTAAAAAGTGGTTATTCAACATGAGGCACGATCCAATTGACATTTTGAATGATTTTTGGTACGGTCCAAAAAATCAATTTTCGGATGAAAAACGATGACTCCGGACCTGTCGAACGTTCCCAAAATGGTCTATAATGATGAAATTTTAACATTTAATCTTTTGACTCTAAATGACTGTTGGATGTGAATTATGACTTTGTCAACTAAAATAAGTGTGTTTAAAGTCATTTCTGTGCCTCAAAGGGGTCAAAATTGCAGCTTTTGAGTAATCAAAACTCTGTAAAAATGGCAATTTTGGTCACTGTGAGGGTTTAAAAAGTGGTTATTCAACATGAGGCACGATCCAATTGACATTTTGAATCATTTTTGGTACAGTCCAAAAAATCAATTTTCGGATGAAAAACGATGACTCCTGACATGTCGAATGATCCCCAAAATGATCAATATGGACGAAATTTTAACATTTAATCTTTTGACTGTAAATGACTGTTGGATGTGAATTATGACTTTGTCAACTAAAATAAGTGTGTTTAAAGTCATTTCCGTGCCTGAAATGGGTCAAAATTGAAGCTTTTGAGTAAGCAAAACTCTTTAAAATTGGCAATTTTGGTCACTGTGAGGGTTTAAAAAGTGGTTATTTAACATGAGGCACGATCCAATTGACATTTTGAATGATTTTTGGTACTGTCCAAAAAATCAATTTTCGGATGAAAAACGATGACTCCGGACATGCCGAACGATCCCAAAATGGTCAATATGGATGAAATTTTAACATTTAATCTTTTGACTGAAATGACTGTTGGATGTGAATTATGACTTTGTCAACTAAAATAAGTGTGTTTAAAGTCATTTCTGTGCCTGAAATGGGTCAAAATTGAAGCTTTTGAGTAAGCAAAACTCTGTAAAATTGGCAATTTTGGTCACTGTGAGGGTTTAAAAAGTGGTTATTCAACATGAGGCACGATCCAATTGACATTTTGAATGATTTTTGGTACAGTCCAAAAAATCAATTTTCGGATGAAAAACGATGACTCCGGACATGTCGAACGATCCCAAAATGGTCAATATGGATGAAATTTTAACATTTAATCTTTTGACTGTAAATGACTGTTGTATGTGAATTATGACTTTGTCAACTAAAATAAGTGTGTTTAAAGTCATTTCTGTGCCTCAAAGGGGTCAAAATTGAAGCTTTTGAGTAATCAAAACTCTGTAAAAATGGCAATTTTGGTCACTGTGAGGGTTTAAAAAGTGGTTATTCAACATGAGGCACGATCCAATTGACATTTTGAATCATTTCTGGTACAGTCCAAAAAATCAATTTTCGGATGAAAAACGATGACTCCGGACATGCCGAACGATCCCAAAATGGTCAATATGGATGAAATTTTAACATTTAATCTTTTGACTGTAAATGACTGTTGGATGTGAATTATGACTTTGTCAACTAAAATAAGTGTGTTTAAAATCATTTCTGTGCCTCAAAGGGGTCAAAATTGAAGCTTTTGAGTAATCAAAACTCTGTAAAAATGGCAATTTTGGTCACTGTGAGGGTTTAAAAAGTGGTTATTCAACATGAGGCACGATCCAATTGACATTTTGAATCATTTTTGGTACATTCCAAAAAATCAATTTTCGGATGAAAAACGATGACTCCTGACATGTCGAATGATCCCAAAATGGTCAATATTGACGAAATTTTTACATTTATTCTTTTGACTGTAAATGACTGTTGGATGTGAATTATGACTTTGTCAACTAAAATAAGTGTGTTTAAAGTCATTTCCGTGCCTGAAATGGGTCAAAATTGAAGCTTTTGAGTAAGCAAAACTCTTTAAAATTGGCAATTTTGGTCACTGTGAGGGTTTAAAAAGTGGTTATTCAACATGAGGCACGATCCAATTGACATTTTGAATGATTTTTGGTACTGTCCAAAAACTCAATTTTCGGATGAAAAACGATGACTCCGGAGATGTCGAACGATCCCAAAATGGTCAATATGGATGAAATTTTAACATTTAATCTTTTGACTGTAAATGACTGTTGGATGTGAATTATGACTTTGTCAACTAAAATAAGTGTGTTTAAAGTCATTTCTGTGCCTGAAACGGGTCAAAATTGAAGCTTTTGAGTAAGCAAAACTCTGTAAAAATGGCAATTTTGGTCACTCTGAGGGTTTAAAAAGTGGTCATTCAACATGAGGCACGATCCAATTGACATTTTGAATCATTTTTGGTACAGTCCAAAAAATCAATTTTCGGATGAAAAACGATGACTCCGGACATGTCGAACGATCCCAAAATGGTCAATATGGATGAAATTTTAACATTTAATCTTTTGACTGTAAATGACTGTTGGATGTGAAATATGACTTTGTCAACGAAAATAAGTGTGTTTAAAGTCATTTATGTGCCTCAAAGGGGTCAAAATTGAAGCTTTTGAGTAATCAAAACTCTGTAAAAATGGCAATTTTGGTCACTGTGAGGGTTTAAAAAGTGGTTATTCAACATGAGGCACGATCCAATTGACATTTTGAATCATTTTTGGTACAGTCCAAAAAATCAATTTTCGGATGAAAAACTATGACTCCTGACATGTCGAATGATCCCAAAATGATCAATATGGACGAAATTTTAACATTTAATCTTTTGACTGTAAATGACTGTTGGATGTGAATTATGACTTTGTCAACTAAAATAAGTGTGTTTAAAGTCATTTCCGTGCCTGAAATCGGTCAAAATTGAAGCTTTTGAGTAAGCAAAACTCTTTAAAATTGGCAATTTTGGTCACTGTGAGGGTTTAAAAAGTGGTTATTTAACATGAGGCACGATCCAATTGACATTTTGAATGATTTTTGGTACTGTCCAATTAATCAATTTTCGGATGAAAAACGATGACTCCGGACATGTCGAACGATCCCAAAATGGTCTATAATGATGAAATTTTAACATTTAATCTTTTGACTGTAAATGACTGTTGGATGTGAATTATGACTTTGTCAACTAAAATAAGTGTGTTTAAAGTCATTTTTGTGCCTCAAAGGGGTCAAAATTGAAGCTTTTGAGTAATCAAAACTCTGTAAAAATGGCAATTTTGGTCACTGTGAGGGTTTAAAAAGTGGTTATTCAACATGAGGCACGATCCAATTGACATTTTGAATCATTTTTGGTACAGTCCAAAAAATCAATTTTCGGATGAAAAACGATGACTCCGGACATGCCAAACGATCCCAAAATGGTCAATATGGATGAAATTTTAACATTTAATCTTTTGACTGTAAATGACTGTTGGATGTGAATTATGACTTTGTCAACTAAAATAAGTGTGTTTAAAGTCATTTCTGTGCCTCAAAGGGGTCAAAATTGAAGCTTTTGAGTAATCAAAACTCTGTAAAAATGGCAATTTTGGTCACTGTGAGGGTTTAAAAAGTGGTTATTCAACATGAGGCACGATCCAATTGCCATTTTGAATCATTTTTGGTACAGTCCAAAAAATCAATTTTCGGATGAAAAACGATGACTCCGGACATGTCGAACGATCCCAAAATGGTCAATATGGATGAAATTTTAACATTTAATCTTTTGACTCTAAATGACTGTTGGATGTGAATTATGACTTTGTCAACTAAAATAAGTGTGTTTAAAGTCATTTCCGTGCCTGAAATGGGTCAAAATTGAAGCTTTTGAGTAAGCAAAACGCTGTAAAAATGGCAATTTTGGTCACTCTGAGGGTTTAAAAAGTGGTCATTCAACATGAGGCACGATCCAATTGACATTTTGAATGATTTTTGGTACAGTCCAAAAAATCAATTTTCGGATGAAAAATGATAACTCCGGACATGTCGAACGATCCCAAAATGGTCAATATGGATGAAATTTTAACATTTAATCTTTTGACTGTAAATGACTGTTGGATGTGAATTATGACTTTGTCAACTAAAATAAGTGTGTTTAAAGTCATTTATGTGCCTCAAAGGGGTCAAAATTGAAGCTTTTGAGTAATCAAAACTCTGTAAAAATGGCAATTTTGGTCACTGTGAGGGTTTAAAAAGTGGTTATTCAACATGAGGCACGATCCAATTGACATTTTGAATCATTTTTGGTACAGTCCAAAAAATCAATTTTCGGATGAAAAACTATGACTCCTGACATGTCGAATGATCCCAAAATGATCAATATGGACGAAATTTTAACATTTAATCTTTTGACTGTAAATGACTGTTGGATGTGAATTATGACTTTGTCAACTAAAATAAGTGTGTTTAAAGTCATTTCCGTGCCTGAAATCGGTCAAAATTGAAGCTTTTGAGTAAGCAAAACTCTTTAAAATTGGCAATTTTGGTCACTGTGAGGGTTTAAAAAGTGGTTATTTAACATGAGGCACGATCCAATTGACATTTTGAATGATTTTTGGTACTGTCCAATTAATCAATTTTCGGATGAAAAACGATGACTCCGGACATGTCGAACGATCCCAAAATGGTCTATAATGATGAAATTTTAACATTTAATCTTTTGACTGTAAATGACTGTTGGATGTGAATTATGACTTTGTCAACTAAAATAAGTGTGTTTAAAGTCATTTTTGTGCCTCAAAGGGGTCAAAATTGAAGCTTTTGAGTAATCAAAACTCTGTAAAAATGGCAATTTTGGTCACTGTGAGGGTTTAAAAAGTGGTTATTCAACATGAGGCACGATCCAATTGACATTTTGAATCATTTTTGGTACAGTCCAAAAAATCAATTTTCGGATGAAAAACGATGACTCCGGACATGCCAAACGATCCCAAAATGGTCAATATGGATGAAATTTTAACATTTAATCTTTTGACTGTAAATGACTGTTGGATGTGAATTATGACTTTGTCAACTAAAATAAGTGTGTTTAAAGTCATTTCTGTGCCTCAAAGGGGTCAAAATTGAAGCTTTTGAGTAATCAAAACTCTGTAAAAATGGCAATTTTGGTCACTGTGAGGGTTTAAAAAGTGGTTATTCAACATGAGGCACGATCCAATTGCCATTTTGAATCATTTTTGGTACAGTCCAAAAAATCAATTTTCGGATGAAAAACGATGACTCCGGACATGTCGAACGATCCCAAAATGGTCAATATGGATGAAATTTTAACATTTAATCTTTTGACTCTAAATGACTGTTGGATGTGAATTATGACTTTGTCAACTAAAATAAGTGTGTTTAAAGTCATTTCCGTGCCTGAAATGGGTCAAAATTGAAGCTTTTGAGTAAGCAAAACGCTGTAAAAATGGCAATTTTGGTCACTCTGAGGGTTTAAAAAGTGGTCATTCAACATGAGGCACGATCCAATTGACATTTTGAATGATTTTTGGTACAGTCCAAAAAATCAATTTTCGGATGAAAAATGATAACTCCGGACATGTCGAACGATCCCAAAATGGTCAATATGGATGAAATTTTAACATTTAATCTTTTGACTGTAAATGACTGTTGGATGTGAATTATGACTTTGTCAACTAAAATAAGTGTGTTTAAAGTCATTTCTGTGCCTCAAAGGGGTCAAAATTGAAGCTTTTGAGTAATCAAAACTCTGTAAAAATGGCAATTTTGGTCACTGTGAGGGTTTAAAAAGTGGTTATTCAACATGAGGCACGATCCAATTGACATTTTGAATCATTTCTGGTACAGTCCAAAAAATCTATTTTCGGATGAAAAACGATGACTCCGGACATGCCGAACGATCCCAAAATGGTCCATATGGATGAAATTTTAACATTTAATCTTTTGACTATAAATGACTGTTGGATGTGAATTATGACTTTGTCAACTAAAATAAGTGTGTTTAAAGTCATTTCTGTGCCTCAAAGGGGTCAAAATTGAAGCTTTTGAGTAATCAAAACTCTGTAAAAATGGCAATTTTGGTCACTCTGAGGGTTTAAAAAGTGGTTATTCAACATGAGGCACGATCCAATTGCCATTTTGAATCATTTTTGGTACAGTCCAAAAAATCAATTTTCGGATGAAAAACGATGACTCCGGACATGTCGAACGATCCCAAAATGGTCAATATGGATGAAATTTTAACATTTAATCTTTTGACTGTAAATGACTGTTGGATGTGAATTATGACTTTGTCAACTAAAATAAGTGTGTTTAAAGTCATTTCTGTGCCTCAAAGGGGTCAAAATTGAAGCTTTTGAGTAATCAAAACTCTGTAAAAATGGCAATTTTGGTCACTGTGAGGGTTTAAAAAGTGGTTATTCAACATGAGGCACAATCCAATTGACATTTTGAATCATTTTTGGTACAATCCAAAAAATCAATTTTCGGATGAAAAACGATGACTCCGGACCTGTCGAACGTTCCCAAAATGGTCTATAATGATGAAATTTTAACATTTAATCTTTTGACTGTAAATGACTGTTGGATGTGAATTATGACTTTGTCAACTAAAATAAGTGTGTTTAAAGTCATTTCTGTGCCTCAAAGGGGTCAAAATTGAAGCTTTTGAGTAATCAAAACTCTGTAAAAATGGCAATTTTGGTCACTATGAGGGTTTAAAAAGTGGTTATTCAACATGAGGCACGATCCAATTGACATTTTGAATCATTTTTGGTACAGTCCAAAAAATCAATTTTCGGATGAAAAACGATGACTCCGGACATGCCAAACATTCCCAAAATGGTCAATATGGATGAAATTTTAACATTTAATCTTTTGACTGTAAATGACTGTTGGATGTGAATTATGACTTTGTCAACTAAAATAAGTGTATTTAAAGTCATTTCCGTGCCTGAAATGGGTCAAAATTGAAGCTTTTGAGTAAGCAAAACGCTGTAAAAATGGCAATTTTGGTCACTCTGAGGGTTTAAAAAGTGGTCATTCAACATGAGGCACGATCCAATTGCCATTTTGAATCATTTTTGGTACAGTCCAAAAAATCAATTTTCGGATGAAAAACGATGACTCCGGACATGTCGAACGATCCCAAAATGGTCAATATGGATGAAATTTTAACATTTAATCTTTTGACTGTAAATGACTGTTGGATGTGAATTATGACTTTGTCATCTAAAATAAGTGTGTTTAAAGTCATTTCTGTGCCTCAAAGGGGTCAAAATTGAAGCTTTTGAGTAATCAAAACTCTGTAAAAATGGCAATATTGGTCACTGTGAGGGTTTAAAAAGTGGTTATTCAACATGAGGCACGATCCAATTGACATTTTGAATCATTTTTGGTACAGTCCAAAAAATCAATTTTCGGATGAAAAACGATGACTCCTGACATGTCGAATGATCCCAAAATGTCAATATGGATGAAATTTTAACATTTAATCTTTTGACTGTAAATGACTGTTGTATGTGAATTATGACTTTGTCAACTAAAATAAGTGTGTTTAAAGTCATTTCTGTGCCTCAAAGGGGTCAAAATTGAAGCTTTTGAGTAATCAAAGCTCTGTAAAAATGGCAATTTTGGTCACTGTGAGGGTTTAAAAAGTGGTTATTCAACACGAGGCACGATCCAATTGACATTTTGAATCATTTTTGGTACAGTCCAAAAAATCAATTTTCGGATGAAAAACGATGACTCCGGACATGTGGAACGATCCCCAAATGGTCAACATGGATGAAATTTTAACATTTAATCTTTTGACTGTAAATGACTGTTGGATGTGAATTATGACTTTGTCATCTAAAATAAGTGTGTTTAAAGTCATTTCTGTGCCTCAAAGGGGTCAAAATTGAAGCTTTTGAGTAATCAAAAGCTCTGTAAAAATGGCAATTTTGGTCACTGTGAGGGTTTAAAAAGTGGTTATTCAACATGAGGCACGATCCAATTGACATTTTGAATCATTTTTGGTACAGTCCAAAAATCCATTTTCGGATGAAAAACGATGACTCCTGACATGTCGAATGATCCCAAAATGTCAATATGGATGAAATTTTAACATTTAATCTTTTGACTGTAAATGACTGTTGGATGTGAATTATGACTTTGTCAACTAAAATAAGTGTGTTTAAAGTCATTTCTGTGCCTGAAATGGGTCAAAATTGAAGCTTTTGAGTAAGCAAAACTCTGTAAAATTGGCAATTTTGGTCACTGTGAGGGTTTAAAAAGTGGTTATTCAACATGAGGCACGATCCATTTGACATTTTGAATAATTTTTGGTACAGTCCAAAAAATCAATTTTCGGATAAAAAACGATGACTCCTGACATGTCGAACGATCCCAAAATGGTCAATATGGATGAAATTTTAACATTTAATCTTTTGACTGTAAATGACTGTTGTATGTGAATTATGACTTTGTCAACTAAAATAAGTGTGTTTAAAGTCATTTCTGTGCCTCAAAGGGGTCAAAATTGAAGCTTTTGAGTAATCAAAACTCTGTAAAAATGGCAATTTTGGTCACTGTGAGGGTTTAAAAAGTGGTTATTCAACATGAGGCACGATCCAATTGACATT
>NW_028251177.1:0-50221 GCF_964263255.1 Lissotriton vulgaris | reverse complement strand
GTCACCTTTTGTAGTGTAAGGAACTGCTGGATGTCACCTTTTGTTGTGTAAGGAACTGGGTGCCTCCTAGTTCCATGTCCGAACTGATCCCTTGTGGGCCTCCACCCCCAAAGACAACTAGCACTGTTGCTTTGGATGAAAATAAAATGGTATCATCATCTATGGAGAAGTGTCCTACACCCCCAATGACGGCTAGAATTGATGCTTTGGAAAAAAATAGTATCATCGTCTATGGAAAAGTGTCTTTCAAGCAGGCCGAACTAATACACAATAATAAAACACTGATGTTATCCTTTTCTTTCTAAAGAGTTCACTTGGAATACATACTTTAAATTGCCCAACCACTCCAGGAAAAGGATTGAATGAAAGTGGAATGAAAGTACCCCTGTTTTCAAATAAAATGCTTCAGTTTTCCGTGACTTCTTCCAAGATTAGAACCTTTGTTTTCTATGTCCTTTTCAGACCCGGCTAAACAAAGCATCCAAACCCCACATTTACCTAGTGACACCAGATCTGGCTTCATCAACACAGGAACTCATTGAGAACATGAAATAACTCTGTTCACCAACCACAGTGATAATATAATTTTTTTTCCTCCGGAGTTTTATATAGCACGAACTTGACCCGAAGGTATCAGGTATCGGAGCGCTCTACATGAGCATTAATTGCATTACATAAGGACACATTCATTTTTGTTAGGCAAGGGGAGTTTAAGGGGCTTTTTTCTATGTCAGATGGACTTGCTTTGGCCCAACACCGTTGCGGTGGGACGGACAGACCTCCGGTCGGCAGTCCCGACCACCTTATCACGATGCTACCGCACATGGTGCGGTCACATACTCACCTTCCTCTATGGGAGTTTGTGTTATGGGTGTAAACCGGCCGTAACACAAGCTTCCATAGAGGAATGGAAGTTTGTGTTCAACCCTGCACCCTGTGGCAGGCACCTCAAGCTGCCTGCCACTAGGTGCAGGGATAAACAAGGGGGCCCCAACTGGAGGCTGAAAACAGAAGGGGGTCCTGTCAGCGCCCAAACACATTTTCTGACAGGGTTTCCATGTCGGAAAGGCCGGCATGGAAACCCTTCGGGAAACCATGCATCGTAATCCAGAAGGCAGAAAGGCCTTCCGTTTTGATTACGGGTCAGTCTTCGATTGGCAGAAGGGCTCCTAGAGCCCGTCAGAAGCCAGCTGGAATAACCGGCCTATTTCAATTCCTACAGGCTGTAACATAATGAACCAGTCGGAATTGAAACCGACGCTGAATGCCCGGAAAGTCTTTGACCAGAGGTCAGAGGCTTTCCGACACTCATCGTAATCAGCCCCCAAGTGATTTACCCAGAATCACAGGATGTTGAGCGTCATTGCTGAGAATCAAACCTGGTTACCCAGATTTGAGATCGACCGTCCTAGCCATTAGGCCACATCCTCTCCTCAAATAAATTAGGGTCTTATATCATGAGGCCCAACAAATAAGCTAGATTTCCTCCCCCAGAAAAATTAAGGTCACTGTGGTTGGGCAAATCCCACCCATTGTGATTTGCACTTTGTGATTCATCTATGAAATGAGGAATTACTGTGGAATCGGTAATCCACCGCTAATTCCCTTTTTTCCATACTTTTATATGGAGAATAGCGCTCTTTTAAATTAATGAAAGGTCCATGTGAAAGTTAAAAGTGTGTTATTTCGATGGGGCCAGGAAATATTGTGACTGGTCCCATCAAAATTCGGAGGCTGCTCGTAAAGAGGGCATTACTGAACCGCACACTACTGTGTGTCTAGGGCCAGAAAAGGATAGAATGTGTAGGTTGGGATCTGCAGACCTATGGAGTCATGGCACGCAGCTAAGGCTTCACTCTGAGACCTGTCATTGGTCGCTGCTTGTGAACCATTTCCCTCAATGCTGATCATTTTTCTGGGTAGTTAGGAATATTTCAAAGAGGTCTTACACGTGACTTTGTAGATGTTTCTACATGTAGCCCAGTCTACTAAGTGAGCAATTACATTCACAGTTTTCGAAGTTATTAGTGTGAAGTCCGCCAAAGGATCTCAGATATTCCTCCCTGTAATACTCTGCCATTTGAAACAAACTTTCACAGTATAGCATGCAAGAGTCAGACATATATTGTTGAGGATATATATGATTAATCTTGGTACTATCAGTTGTATCCCAAGTAGGACAATGTATTCTCCAGTTCATCATTCACTATAGTTGACTCCTTTTCTGTTGTTTTCAAGATTGAAAAGAAAGAGGGCACTCTTAAGAGATTGATCCAGTGTTGTCAACACATAATATTTCTTATTTACAGTGTCTGCATTAGCTCCCAGAGCATCTTGGGGTCTTTTAGAGTTGTGTTTTTGGTATTTCACTGGTTTATTTGTCATTTTCTCAATCATTGCCTGCCATTTCGTGTGTAGGAGCTCCTGTTTTCTGTGCTAGAAATGCAAGGTCTTCTGTGCCCACCGGAGGTAAGGCCAATACTGCTCAAACTTTTTCAATACCTAAAACAAGATAAGCAGCGAATACCTTATCTCTATTGCCCACTCGTTCAGTCTAGAACTGTATCTAAAAACTTTTTATTTTAATCAAAGATTAGAATGTAGTTAATTTCTGTACATTTTCAAAGGCCTTCAATATTTGACACTTTATTTGAGTCAAAAATTGGCCATCCAACAATTTAACAAGGAGAGGGGGAGGAGAACTCCTTATTCTAAAACTTGTGTGTGCATATCAACAAGAATGTGATAAGAAAGGAAAAAAGATAAAAGATCAAACATACATACTTTCAATATCAAGCTCAACAATCACTAGCATACAATGATTCATTCGCACAATCCATTCAGCCATCGTTGACAATTCAAAAAGGAAAAGGGAAAGAAAGTGAAAAGGACTATGTTTGAATGTCCCTGTACTTATTCTGTTTTAATAAGGCTGGGCACAAAACACAATGGAAATTATTCTCAAAACATTGCTTCTTCAAAAGAATACAGATAGGCCGTTATACAAATGTTCAAATCATAACCATTGACTAATGATTGGCCTAGAAAGAAAGAAAAGGTCGACGCGTTTCGAATCCCCAATACTGGTGGGATTCTCCTCAGGACCATATATGAACTCAATCTGAAAGACACAAAAATGGACAAACCCTACTGTCAGTTACATTCTCAAGCAGTCCTCAGGTTCACATTCGGTCAAACTTACACTCAGCAATACCTGGTAAACTTGTGCAGTTTTCTCTTTGGGGGAGCTATGGAAGACAAGGTCATAACTTGTAAGCTTTATTGAAAATCATGCAGAGGGTTTTCTTCATAGACATGTAATATAGAGGAACTCACTTGTTGTAGTAGAGGGTGAAATCTCACAGGAGAGATTCAAAGTGTTTGCTCCCTGATGGAATTCTTTTATCGCAGTTGTCTAGGTATGCTGTTAGTCTGCTTGATTTTGAATGGGTATTTCCATCGAAAAATATCTGTAAATTAAACGGGAAGTCACTTACATGCACCTTGATTCATCCCGTCTTACATGACATTTTCCTGGTTAATGGGGAAATGGCCGGATGCAATTGTCTGAAAAAGCAGAAGATTAATGGTTTGCGCATGTGACTTTTGGAACTTGCGTTGTCTGTTCGGTCTCTAACAGGGAGTATGAGCCTTTTACTTTTGTGCATGCTGTTGACCTATACTGGGTGCTGTTACAACAAAAACGTGGGATCTTTTGCATTTTGCTGATGTAATATTCCTCAAGCTCGCCAATCTGCCTTGCGGTCACTAAGGCAGTTGGGATGCATGGCTTTCGAAAAAGCAAAAATTAATTAAACCGGGCGTGGCGCGGTCCCTGCAGTGGCCGTGCTACTGTTTGCGGTATTTAAACAAACATCTTATATGTTACTCCTGATTGAAGAAATGGGGTAACATACCTTTTGGATTAATCTTGGAGTCTCCTTCGGGCTGTGGATGAATCGACACGCCGTACAGTTCCTTCCGGGCCAGCGCTCCTTATTAGCTGAGTGCTTCCTGTTGTAGGATTTATGGGAGATGTATTTTTTGACAATACGTGGCGAATTCTAATAAAAAAAGGGGGGGGGGAATTTACAAGCATTGTATTCTCCAAAGGTGAAGGAGAGATTGTAAAGAATTGGTCCCACATAATTTTTTCATGTTATACTCGGGGCATCAAATATTGGAGATGCGACTGTGAAAATTGCCATGCCTTCGCTACATTCTTTTGGTGACCTGAATAATGTTTCTGTCGCTATCCATCACTACATCCAAAGAGTAGGTGTCGGTTTTGCATTAACCAATGGTTGGATATATGTCGCTACAGACTAACCCACACTACTAAGACCTAAATGAAGTTACCGCATATGTTTTCTGAAAAATGGATTGACCTATACAGTTACAGGTTATAGAGCACCGACATTTCGTTTAACCCATTTGTCGCAGTATTACATTTTAGAATCAGAAAGGCCTCTCTTTTTCGAAGTTTCGCCTCTAAATCGCAACCTCTTTGATCTAGTTCAACTTTAGAAATGACTGTCCATTTCAGATCATTTTCTCTATGGGCATTCGCAATCCAATGTTGGACTAGAGGTGCTATGAATACTTTTTTCTTGATCCTAGACTTATGCTGTGAAATTCTTTGGCGGGCTTCTTGGTCGGTCTTGCCGATGTACAGCTTATTACAAGGGCATATAATCCCATATATCAGATTCCTTGTTTTACAGTTTGTAAAATGGTTGTGTTTCCAAGATACACCTTCATGTTGGAATAATGATCCTTCTATTGTGGATGTACAACATAGGCACGTACCACATTTGTGGTGGCCCGTAATTGGGGGTAAATTGACATAGTCGCGCAGGGTTTGAGAAAGAAGTCTAGGAATTTCGATATAGGTTCAAAAAGTGACTCACAGCCAGAAATGATTGGTCTTCCCGGGGGTGTCTTTTCGTCTTTATTTACTTTGGGTAGTACATAGAACAGTGGTGTTCGTGGGTGTTTGTTTTGTAGGTATTCAAACTCCTTTTTACCAAGGAAGCCTTGTTCAAATCCTTTATTTAGTATGAAAAACAATTCATGTTGTAGTTCTAAAGTGGGGTCTTTATCAATTTTATCAATTGGTTAAATTTTTTCAAATTTAACAAAAGCACAAAAAAATGCACTAAGCATTCTAAAAAATGATGAGAACATCATAATTAAATAAGCCGATAAAGGCGGATCGATTGACAACCGAGTATATTGCCGAGGCTAATAGACAGCTAATGGATATTGATTGCTACCGCAAAATTGATAAAGACCCCACTTTAGAACTATAAAAGGAATTATTTGGGGACTGCTTGAGAATGTAACTGACAGTATGGTTTGTCCATTTTTGTGTCTTTCAGATTGAGTTCATATATGGTCCTGAGGAGAATCCCACTAGTATTGGGGATTCGAAACGCGTCGACCTTTTCTTTCTTTCTAGGCCAATCATTAGTCAATGGTTATGATTTGAAAATTTGTATGATGGCCTATCTGTATTCTTTTGAAGAAGCTGAATGGATTGTGCGAATTAATCATTGTATGCTAGTGAATGTTGAGCTTGATATTGAAAGTATGTATGTTTGATCTTTTATCTTTTTTACTTTCTTATCACATTCTTGTAGATATGCACATACAAGTTTTAGAATAAGGAGTTCTCCTCCCCCTCCCCTTGTTAAATTGTTGGATGGCCAATTTTTGACTCAAATAAAGTGTCAAATATTGAAGGCCTTTGAAAACGTACAGAAATTAACTACATTCTAATCTTTGATTAAAATCAAAAGTTTTGAGATACAGTTCTAGAATGAACGAGCAGTCAATACAGATAAGGTATTCGCTGCTTATCTTGTTTTAGGTATTGAAAAAGTTTGAGCAGTATCGGCATTTGCTTTGTTGATTATATTGTTGGCGCAGCGTTACTGCGCTTAAGCCAAACCCTTTCTGTTGTTTACCAACGGAGGAAGGCAGCACGATTCTTAAAGAGCAGAGAGAAACAATGTTTGCACTATGCAGAGAGAGTGCTGGATCTTCCACCCTTGAATGTGTTGCAGATGTTAGAAGAATTACTTTCTTTTTTAAAGAGATATGGCTTTAAAGACAAGAGTAGGCAGTTTGACTGCTAAAGTGAAATTAACTCTATCATCATAGTCTCAACTACTATTTTCAGATGTCTGTTTTCTCTGTCAACTGTTGACTTTGCTAAGTACATCACATATAAAGTTAATTTGCCTTCTGTCTTCCAGAACCCATAGTGCCACCTTCAGTGTCTACAGCATTTTTGTTTCACCCTTTCATTCATTTGGAAATTTGAATCGTCCCCTTTCCTTGACAGAGCTAAACACACTTTTCTTTGGGTCCCTGCCCAGCCTTTCTAGTTGCACAGTACACTCTCTAGTTCTTCAAATCTACCCTCTTTATATTCTCTCCCTAACACTGATCTTCAATCTGTGCTGAGTGTCTTTCCATCTCCTTTAAACATGCTGGTATTTGTCCTCTTCTCAATATAACATATCAAACCTTTGCATCACAACTAACCTGGGGTCTCTTGATTCATTCTTACCTATCAAGAGGACTTGCATATTTTGAACAAAACCTTTTCTCAGCTTTTCTAGGCGTCACTTCCTCTCTACCTAGTGGATTATTTTGTCCACCACAAATATCCTGACAACCTTTAAGCATGCTCAACGTCCTCTCTTTTAATCCTTCCTGATATGCCCATTGCTTTTGATACTTTGGATTACTCTAGCCTTCTTGACAGTCTTTCTTCTTTTGGTATGTTGGTGCCAAACTCTCTTGGGTCTCATAGAACCTACTTGTCTTGCACTCTGAAACTTGGGCTGATGCCAAGAATGTATGACAACATTCTGCATGCCTTTTTCACGCATTTCTTAGGAACTCCGTCATTTGTACGAATGCGTCTTTAGCTTGCATTTGTTCTGCACTCAAGCCGTTTTAAATACTTGCCCTAGTGTGGCGCTGGACATTGGAATAGTTCAATGTATTATTCCGACTCCAGTCTGCGCAAAAGTAGGGAAGGTGTTGGACTTTGATTCCAGCACCACTCCAACATCGGCCCGCCTAGCGCAAGTTGTTGTAATGAATTGCATGTAGAGGGATTGCATGTTAAAGATGCATTGGTTCTGCTACCTGCACTGTGAAGGCACAGCGTGATTGGGGCTTTGTCCTAAAGGACGTTTCCCGCTACTTTTCGTCACTGTCACCTTGAATAATGCACACACAAGGCTCTATTGGGATTCTGTACTCCACCGTTCCTTCACCTATTTCTGACAACGTGGCATTTTCCACCTATTGTACAACTTCCATCCTGATGACTTTCAATCTATATTTCTTCTTTTATCGCTAAACGTCAAAACATTTATTATACCTTTCTTTCTAATATCAATTCCAGGCTTATCTTGTTCTGTGCACCACGGTAATGGCAAAATCAAAACCACATTAAAATTAAGTTTTTCTTTGAGGTTGAAACTGTAAAAAGGTTCTCGAAATACTTAGGAGATTTTTAAATATTTGAATAACTTTACATTACATTGTAGGACGTAACCCATGCTGGAGTCCTATTCTGTTGCCTTGCACTGTTATCATTATTTCAGTACAGTTTCACTGTGATATAGATATGCATGTAAGAGTTAACTGAACATATGATTCAGTGTTATCATTACACACCTAATCGTCCTCAGCTCCTATTAAAAAACAATTATGAAAACAAGTATTGTCGATGTCAATACGTTTGGCTGTTGTATTGTGTTGCTTGTCACATTATTCAAACCATGACATCGACTCCCAAAATATCAAAGTAATTATAGATATACTATTATTAAGGCCACGTTGATGGTATGCCAGAGTGAATAGTGTGGTCACCCATATATGAACAGGTCAATATTTTGTCCAAGATAAAATCGTACAACGTCTTGATAGTGCAAGCATACAAAGCATTGAGCCCATGGTTGCACATACAAACAGAGCATACACAAAAGAGCAGTCTAAAACACTTGAACACCTCAAAACCACACCAACATACTGGTGTCCAAGCCCATGCACATAGTCAAACAAACGTGCAAGCATTATTCCACATAGCCAAATAAACATAGCGGCTTCATTGATCACTGAACAACCGGCATCCATACCTGGTGCGGTGGGGGCAATGGGTGAAAAACATCAGGGGAGCAGAGAACAATGTTCAGTAGGGGGCATAGGGCAAGGTGCATCAGGGAATCGCAGGGTGATGTTCAGCATAGGATCACTATGGATATTCCTCTGGTTGACGGTGTGCTGTGTGCCTCCTGGGAAACATTGAGTGGTTTACCTTAGGCAAGCACCAGGTGATATGTTTTCTAGAAGCACTCGGTGTTGTGCATCAGGAGAGCAGAGAGTGCTGTGTATCATGAAGCACTTCCTGAGTGATATGAGGTAACCAATGATTGATGTGCATCACAGGATACTGGATTATGTACAGTTCACAGGCAGAGGTATTTGTCTATATGGGAATTGGGGTGTTGTGCAACATGGGGCCATGTAGTGATGTTCAATAAAAAGTACACGTTGTTGTGAGCCAGTCCTGTGAAACTATAAAAACAACATGCACGCTACAAATATCATTTTGAAAATGTTCTGCAGCTGGAAAACAATCATGCAAACGCAGTTTGAATTATTTCATGTTGCTGGGCTACCCTATTCATTAGTTGTGTTTACTTTTCCTCGCAAAACGACGGTCTTTGAAGATGTCTTCTTTACTTCAAAGATCGAATGCCATTCTTTACACTAACCAATTTACACGTTTTGAAACCCAGTTGTAGCATCCTGCTACAATGAATACAGACACTTCTTGTTGTATAACTCAGAGCTTTATTCACTGCTTCTTGCTCCTGCCCTGTCCCTACTCTAACTGCCCTCATCCTGTCCTGACTCCTCCTCTTCCCCTCAGCCCACCTAACTCCGCCATCCCCAGCTACTAGACTGTCAACTGTATTACACCAGTCTTCAGTTTCGGCAGATTTTGCAGACTTCTAATGTTTTCCACTTGACAGAGCCTTCTTGATTGAGAGCCTAGGACTCATGGGCAAAGTCAGTGACATGTAGACATTTTCGCTCCTACACAGGGTTTACCCTACACAAATTTATCCTGCACCTGAAGGAGAACAGTTAGGTAGTTACTGCTTAATTTGTAACCGAAGAGGTTCTGAGGTCCAGTGTTTTGCTCATAAACTGGTGCATTGTGGAATTAAATGTGGTGGTGCCGAATTTAGAGGCAGTCTCATCTTAGGGCTTATTATGAGTCCATGGACGGCCAGACTCAGGGTGGCGTGGGGGTGACAGTTTTCTGACCACCCTATTAGGACCAGGGCGGTAAGGCCGCCCTGAGACCATAGCAACCACCAGGGATCAGTGATCCTTGGCTGTGGTGCAGCGATCTTGATACTAGGTTATATGCTTAGCATGGCAACTGGCGTCCCAACCAGCATATTATGAGTGTCCTCACTGCCACGATTTTCATGGGAGTGTGACCGCCTTGAAAAGTGTGGCAATGAGGAAACAAAGGGAGCCCTACAGGGTCCACTTGTGCCTCTGAGCCTTGTGCCATGCATGGGGGTATATGTTGTGTCATCACATGCTTCGGCCTGCTAAGAACCTTGAGGAAGGTTCTTCCGCTGCTGCCGCTAGAAGCCAAAAAAGTTGCGGTCCAAGGGCTAATTCAGTCTCGCCTTGATTCGAACAACGCCCTGTACATGGGGGCACCTGAGTTTACACTTCGAAAACTACAGGTTGTCCAAAACTGTGCAGCGCGTGCCCTGCTACAAATTCCGCGCACTCAGTCTGCTAAACCTGCCCTAAAAACTCTCCACTGGTTGCCAGTGAGGCA
This sequence comes from Lissotriton vulgaris, assembly GCF_964263255.1. Taxonomy (NCBI): domain Eukaryota; kingdom Metazoa; phylum Chordata; class Amphibia; order Caudata; family Salamandridae; genus Lissotriton; species Lissotriton vulgaris. The sequence continues at coordinate 40,326 of NW_028251177.1, read as the reverse complement.
GAGGATAGCTTTCAAGGCACTATGCCTAGCGCACCGCTCCTTCTGGAACACAAGCCCAGCGATCAACAGAAACCTTGTCACCCCCTACCATCCCAACAGGAACCTACGATCAAAGGAGGCCTTCCTTGCCGTCACTCCGAGAATAAAGCGAGCCAGAGCAGGGGGAAGAATGTTTTCGCTGAATACCGCCAGACTCTGGAACGACCTTCCCCTTTCTCTCCGGTCCAACTCAAATCTCCTTTCATTCCGTAAGGACTTAAAAACATGGTTGTTTGACAAACCCACTGTACCATAAGCACCTCTTCCGTCACGTTCTGGTCAGCTCAGCGCTTGGACGCCCACGGGCAGCAATCGCGCTCTACAAATACCATTACAATTACAATTACAATTACAATTACAATCCTGTGTTCATGCATCCCCAGTACCTTCAGGGCATGGACTTAACAGCCCTTGCCCTGCGGGAACTGCCTTTGATGCTCCCATTGCGGTGCCTGCCACAGTAAATATAAATCATACTCTGGTGGGCAGTCTTTAATAGCATTGGCGATCTCGGTGCGTGGTGGCAGCGTGGCGGCCCCACATCGAGGCTGCCAAAGTCATATTAAGGGCAATAATTTTGTCCACAATCACACACGCCCTGCACCTTTATTTTACTCTTCCCGCATATTTTTCATATTTGCTTTTTCCTCCAGTCATTGTTTTTTACATTTTCCTAAACATCGTTCTTTCCCTCTTTTCTGCCTTTCTTTCTCTTATTACGGGTATAATAAAAAAGATGTGTCGCTCACCAAAATTAGTGCTGCTGGTCCCCACCTGAAGTGATTGGCTCAAATTACACAGTTACAGTAGTGGAGAAAATGTGTGGATTAACTGCAAGAATTTATTTTGTACATTCTGACCTTAAAAGCTCATAAAGGGGTTTAGAATGGCTGGTGGGGGGAACTACAAGGTTTGTTTACATTTTTCTCCGGGCAGATTTGCTTCTGCAAAGTGACAACCTTTCTTCATACTCCACAAAATTAAAAATATTAGTAGTTTAAATTTGCTTGTTTGAATTTCAGAAATCCATTGCATACTTTTCAATATTTCATGTCATCCACAACAGGACATGTTATAAGATGCTGGAGGGAATGTTTAGCAATTTCACAAAGCCAAAATTTACACTCAGCTATTTTCAACAGATATATGGTTCACTGATAGAATATCAATGCTAAAACATCGATGTAAAAAAAACGTGAAAAAATATAGAATGCAAAAATATCGACTTCCTATACTTAAACAGGTAAGTACAAAAATACTGAATCTATAATATCGAAGTTAAAAATATCGATGTAAACAATATTGATTTAAAAATATAAATAAAATAATATATCAAATATGTAAAATATGAATATTATCTTTAAGAAAATAAATTAAATGTAATATACATTTTGTTAGAAGGCGACCTCGGGGGAGGGCAGGAAGTGTACCTGACCACCCTGGAACCCACCTCCCGAGGTACGACGACGAGCACTGGAGAGAGACTTCTCAGGGGGAGAGTCTCTATTCTAGGATCGTACACACTACACAAGCACCACACGACAAAGAGACACCACACCGTAGCTTCTTAAGAACGTTTCTTTATCTCGTGATTCGAGGGATCTTTATGATCAGAGAAAGATGGTAATTACAAGTAGAGCCGAACTTCAAGAGTCTTGGTCAGGGTAGGGGTAGCGGGACAGTCTTATAGGATCAGTGTCAATGTTGTTGCGTATCCGGCGCACAGCTCTCAATCCTCGAGCCGGGGGATACGGGGTGATCTTTCAGGGTCCAGCCGGACCGGGAGAATCAGGGAGCCGCGAGTCACTCAGCAGGGCTTAAGCAAGATGTCGGAGGTCTTACGATCTTCAGGGGAGCCGCAAGTCATTCAGCAGGGCTCAGATGTTCCAAAGTTGCAGGGGAGCTGCGAGTCACTCAGCAGGGCTCAAGCACGATGTCGGAGTTCTTACGATCTTCAGGGGAGCCACGAGTCACTCAGCAGGGCTCAGATGTTCCAAGGTTGCAGGGGAGCCGCGAGTCACTCAGCAGGGCTCAGGTGGTTCCAGCAGAAGTCCTTCTCTGCCAAACGTGCCGCGACCACGTCAGCAGGGCTCTCGTTGTTCCAGAATCGAACCTGCCGATAGTCCCGGAGCACCCCAAGTTATAGGACTGCTCCTCTTGATCTCCGGATTCTGGTCGGCAGGGGACTTGGCACCTGGGGGCCGCTTGTTGGGGTTTCCTGCCATGCGGCCCTTTGATCCGTTCCGGTTGGTTTCGGGAGGAGTCCTAGACACACAGCAGGCGTGGAGCCAGCCCTCCGGGCAGCCGGAGGGGTGATCGAAACCCACTTTTCGAGGAGAGGTCGGAGGTGTGAAGGATACTGCTCCTCCCTTTCTCACTCGCTGGGAGCGCTCTGTCCTCCTGCCAGGGTGGCGCCTCTCGGCCTAGGCCGTGCTGGCTCGGGCGGCCATTTTAGGTGCCGAAAAGTGGGCACACAGGGCCTACGGGCCGGGAAGATGGAGGCACGGGCTGGGAAGTCCGGGAAGGGTCAGGACTTAACGTGGAGGGAAGGGTTGGTGAAGCCGGGGGACTCAGGGGTCTGTTGTGGTGGAAGCTCGGACTGGAGTTGCTATGGGTCAGGGAGGACCACGCCACGAGGCCGGGTCTAACATGCGTCCCCCCCAGCTGAAATATTTAACAACAAGGGGTGGTGATGGACAGAGTTTCTGAATTAAGCAGAATACTCTGACCCAGTCAAGAGATCAGGGCTAGATCCAACACCGTTTTTTAGCTCACTGCACCATCCCAGCTCAGAACCTGGCTATATGCAAATTAGTCTGTTCCTGTCCCAGTGCATGATGGGAACAGGGCAAACCAAACTACCAAGCCAATTCTTACACTGGGAAGGAAACAAGCTTCTGGGGACCGGTTTCTGGCATTTCAGCCGTCGTCGGCCCTGCTTGCTTGAATCCTGATGGTGCAATGAGCAAGGGACTCACATCTGAGTATACCCTTCCACGCTTAGGGTGGACAAAATATTTAACAACAAGGGGTGGTGATGGACAGAGTTTCTGAATTAAGCAGAATACTCTGACCCAGTCAAGAGATCAGGGCTAGATCCAACACCGTTTTTTAGCTCACTGCACCATCCCAGCTCAGAACCTGGCTATATGCAAATTAGTCTGTTCCTGTCCCAGTGCATGATGGGAACAGGGAAAACCAAACTACCAAGCCAATTCTTACACTGGGAAGGAAACAAGCTTCCGGGGACTTAACGTGGAGGGAAGGGTTGGTGAGGCCGGGGGACTCAGGGGTCTGTTGTGGTGGAAGCTCGGACGGGAGTTGCTATGGGTCAGGGAGGACCACGCCACGAGGCCGGGTCTAACATGCGTCCCCCCCAGCTGAAAGTCGGGGAGAACTACCCATCCTCTTGGGAGTTCTCTTTGCTGAGGCGGAAAAACGTGGAGAGGCCGTCAGCGTTGGCGTGGTTGGTACCAGGGCGATGTTCTACAGTGAAATCCATTCCCTGGAGGGAGATCGACCATCGCAGCAGTTTGGGGTTCTCGCCCCGCATGTGCATCAGCCACCGCAATGGTCGATGATCTGTCTGGACTCTGAAATGGGTTCCGAACAGGTAGGGCCCAGACTACAGAGAACGCTTCTCATTCGATCGTGCCCCACCTCTGCTCTCTGGGGAGTAGCCTCCGAATAATGAAAGCTACGGGCTGGTCTAGACCTTCCTCATTCAGTTGGGATAGTACGGCCCCAATGCCGTGCTCTGAGGCATCAGTTTGTACCACAAATTCCTTGGAGTAGTCAGGGGCCTGTAGCACAGGGGCAGTAAACATGGCTCTTTTGAGGGCGTCGAACGCCTCTTGGCAGGCAGGGTCCACTGCACTTTCTGGGGTTGCTTTTTGGACGTTAACTCCGTGAGGGGACCTATGAGGCTGCAGTACCCTCGGATGAACCTCCGGTAGTAACCGGTGAGGCCCAGGATGGCCTGAACCTCTGTTTGGGTGGTGGGGGGCTCCCAGGCATGGATGGCGTCGATTTTAGGCTGCAGAGGGGCGACCTGCCCACTTCTGACCTGGTGCCCCAGGTAGACCACCAATCCTTGCCCGATTTGGCATTTGCTGGCTTTTACTGTGAGGCCTGCCTGGCGCAGAGCCATTAGCACTCTCCGGAGGTGCCGGAGGTGCTTGCTCCATTCTGAGCTGAAAACCCCGATATCGTCCAGATATGCGGCACTGAACTCCTCCAGGACCTTCTTTACTAGTCTCTGAAAAGTGGCCGGGGCATTTTTCATCCCGAAGGGCATCACGCGAAAGCGATAATGCCCGTCCGGGGTGGAGAAGGCGGACCGCTCCTTGGCTCCCTCTGTGAGCTCAATTTGCCAGTATCCGCAGGTCAAGTCAAAGGTGCTGAGGAAGCGAACCGACCCGAGACGGTCAATGAGCTCGTCTGCGTGGGGAATGGGGTGGGCGTCGGCTCAGGTGACTGCATTGAGCCCCCGGTAGTCCACGCAGAACCTCAGTTCAGGGACGACACCAGGGGCAGCGGCTTTCGGGACCAGCACCACTGGGCTGGCCCAGGGGCTGTCTGAGGGTTCAACCACCCCTAAGGACAACATCTTCGAGACCTCGGCCTGAATGCAGGACCGGACTCGATCGGGGACTCGGTAGGCTCTGTGTCGCACCGGCAGGCTGTCTCCGGTGTCCACGTCATGGACACACCAGTCGTGACCTTGGGGACGAGAGAGAACAGGTCTGAGAACTGCCCCAGGAGCTGGCGGCAGTCCTCGCTTTGCTGGGGAGTTAGGGAGGGAGAGAGGTTCACACCTTCCACAGAGCCATCTTTCTCTTTGGCGCACAGGAGGTCAGGGAGAGGCTCTGTCTCCTCTTCCGCCCCGTCATCTGTGGCCAGCAGCAGGCTCAACTCCGTCCGCACGAAGTGAGGCTTGAGGCGGTTCACGTGCAGGACCCGCATTGGGTTCATGGGGGACTGGATGTCCACCAAGTATGTGACTTGGCTTTTCCGCTCGATCACCTTGAAGGGCCCTGTCCACTTATCTTGAAGGGCGCACGGTTTTACTGGGGCCATGACCCATACTTGCTGCCCCGGCTGGAACTCGACCAGAATGGCATTCTGGTCGTACCAGCGCTTCATTTCTTCCTGGCTCGCCTCCAGGTTGGCTTCGGCCAGTTCTCGGAACTTCCTAGTCTGATTTCGGAGGGTCCGAATGTACCGGAACACCTCCCGAGGAGGGTCGCGGGCGCCGTCTCCCAACCGTCTCGGACCAGGCTGAGGGGCCCCTGGACAGGGTGTCCGTACAGAAGTTCGAACAGGCTAAACCCCAAGGATTTCTGGGGAACTTCCCAGTAGGCGAACAAGAGGCAGGGGAGCAGGACGTCCCACTTATGCCGGAGGGGCTCATCTAGGCCCATGATCATCCCCTTTAGGGTCCGGTTAAACCGCTCTACTAGGCCATTTCCTTGGGGGTGGTACGGAGTGGTGAACCGATAGGACACTCCACATTGCTGCCAAAGGGACGTCATGTACCGGGAGATAAAGTTCGTCCCGCGGTCACACAAGACTTCGCGGGGAAATCCTACACGGGAAAGATTCCCATCAGTGCCCGGCCCAACACGGGGGCCGTGACGGTGCGTAGGGGTATGGCTTCCGGGTATCGAGTGGCATGGTCCACTAGGACGAGGATGAAGCGTTGACCTTGAGAGGTCTTGGGGTCCAGTGGCCCCACAATGTCAAATCCAACCCGTTCAAAGGGGGTACTGAAAACGGGGAAGGGTTGGAGGCGAGCCTTGCGCTTTTCTCTGCTTTTCCCACTAGCCTAGCACGTGGGACAGGACTTGCAGTGGGCTTCTACGTCTGTTTTCATCTTGGGCCAATAGAAGTGCGCAACCAGGCGGCTATATGTTTTGTCTTGGCCCAAGTGGCCTGCTAGGGGTACATCGTGGGCCAAGATCAGGAGGAAGTCGCGGAAGCGTAGGGGTACCACCAGCACTCGGGCTGACCCTAGTTCTGCTGCCTTCTGTTCGCTGTAAAGGAGGTCATTCTCCCAGTACAGCGAGTGTGTACCGGATTGGTCGCCCGCCGCCTGGGCTTCGGCCTGTCGCCGAGGCCCGACCAGGGAAGGACATGCAGCTTGCTCTCGGCAGAACTCCTCTCGGGTGGGGCCCCCTTTGTGGCGCCAATGCGCCAATTCGGGCAGATCACCCAGCTCGGTGATCTGTGTGGGATCTGGTTGTATGGTTTCGTCATTATTGTCCCCCTCTCCTCGTGGGGCGAGGTCGGAGGACTCGGCTGGATCGGCCCGGTCGCCATCCGCAGGGGGAAGGCTGGCCGGGTCTTCCTCGATTTCTCTGTCGGGGGGCAGTCGGGCTGCCATGGATCGGGTGGTGGCGCACACTCACTCGGGAAGACCCATCATCCCGAGGTGAGTGCGGCGCTCGACCTGCTTCCATGGGGAACTTTCCAGGTCGTTCCCCAAGAGGCAGTCAACAGGTTGGGATGTCCGCACCGCTACTTTTAATTTTCCTGCTACTCCTTCCCACTCAAATGGTATCAGGGATACCTTACACAAGCTCTCTGTGTTATCTGCTGAAATTACAGGGCACAGGACAATAGGGAGGATCTGGTCTTCTCTTACTAGATGGCTAAGGACACCTGTGATGCTGGCGCCGGTGTCACGGAGGGCCTCCACTCGGTGGCCATTCACAATGACGGACTGGCGGTACTTCTCAGTGTTGGGGGGTAGGACGTTCCCGGGGACCATCTCCCTATCTCCCAAGGATACTAGGGCCTTGGCAGCAGGTTCCCATTCCTCGGTGTCCTCAAACTCTTCCCCTAAAGCTACATTTGCTATCTGTCTAGCTGGGGGACTGGCGGTAGGGATACGTGGGGCCATGGGACACAGGGGATCACTGGCGCAGTGACCGGGCTTCTGACATCTGTAACATGTGATGGTCACCTTGTGCGGCCTGCCCGGGGGACCGGCCGTGGCGGTTGGAGGTGCGGTGAAATTTGGTGGGGTTGTTCTCGGGGGGCTACGCTGGGGACCAGACTGTGCATCCCTGGTTCCTCCTCGGTTCCCCCCCCTCTCTGGCGGGGTGGTCCTTGATTGGTGCAGGGAGAATCCCCTATGGGGCCTCTGGAGACCCAAGTGTTCACCCAGCGATCCGCCTCGACGACCAGCTTCCTCGGATCTGCGAGCTTGCTGTCGAGCAGATGCTGGCGGAGTTCTACAAAATAATTCCTGGACAAATGTTCCCATAGCATGAGGTCAGTTAGCTCTTCCATGGTGGTCACTTTGCTGCCCTTGACCCACCCGTCGAATGCTCGGCTAAAAAAGTTTACGTACTCGACCCAGGTGGTGCCAGGAATCTTCTTGCAGTCCCGGAACTGCTGGCGGTACATTTCTGGGGTGAGGCCGTACCTCGTCAGGAGGGCCTCCTTCATGTGGCTGTAGGAAGTCTGCTCGGAGGATGATAGATCGAGCAGGGTGTCTCTCCCCTCGCTCAGGAATCGACCCCACAATCCGGCCCCCCAATCTTTCTGTGGGACTCGGTGGGAGGTCATGGCGACTTCGTAGGCCTTAAACCATTGCTGGATGTCGTCATTTTTGTAATACTCTTTGACCACATCTTTGGGGATGTGGACCTTCGGCTCGGCCGGGGTGACGAGCTCTCGGTTCCCCAGGGGCCGGTTCTCCTCGTTCTTTGCCTTGATCTCGGGCTCCTTCAAGCTTCGCTCGTGTTCCATCTGAAGTCTCCTTCCTTCATGCTCCCGCTGGAGTTTCTTCTCCTCTAGGTCTCCTTGTACCTTTAATTGCTCGACCGCCAACTTCTTTTCGGCTAGTTTTATTTCTCCTTCGATTTTTAGTTTCGCCATTTCGAGCTCATGGTGGCGACTTCTCTCTCGGTCTGCGAGCGCTTCCGGGGATAGGCCCCCGTCTGGTACAGTGCTTCGTATCGGGCTGCTGCCGTTTTCTGTCTGGGGGAGTCCCGGCGCCGCCGCTCCTTCTGTGCGGGGGTTCCGGACTCCACCTAAGCTTTCAATGCTTTCTGCATGTCTTCTTTTGTGTTGAGGCCAGTGGTAGCGATTCCTAGTTCTTTGCAGAATTCTTTTAGTTGTTTGTATGTGTAGTCTTCCAGTTGTTCCACACGGAATGCTGTACTTGCGTCAGTTTCGATGATACTCATGGTGGTTTCTTCTATTGTCTTCGCTTGGTAGTGCGTTAGTCGTGTACTGTACGATCTCTAGATTGCAGCTCGTATCCCGTCGCTTGCCACCAATGTTAGAAGGCGACCTCGGGGGAGGACAGGAAGTGTACCTGACCACCCTGGGACCCACCTCCCTAGGTACGAAGACGAGCACTGGAGAGAGACTTCTCAGGGGGAGAGTCTCTATTCTAGGATCGTACACACTACACAAGCACCACATGACAAAGAGACACCACACCGTAGCTTCCTAAGAACTTTTCTTTATCTCGTGATTCGAGGGATCTTTATGATCAGAGAAAGCTGGTAATTACAAGTAGAGCCGAACTTCAAGAGTCTTGGTCAGGGTAGGGGTAGCGGGACAGTCTTATAGGATCAGTGTCAATGTTGTTGCGTATCCGGCGCACAGCTCTCAATCCTCGAGCTGGGGATATACGGGGCGATCTTTCAGGGTCCAGCCGGACCGGGAGAATCAGGGAGCCACGAGTCACTCTGCAGGGCTCAAGCAAGATGTCGGAGGTCTTACGATCTTCAGGGGAGCCGCGAGTCACTCAGCAGGGCTCAGATGTTCCAAGGTTGCAGGGGAGCCACGAGTCACTCAGCAGGGCTCAGGTGGTTCCAGCAGAAGTCCTTCTCTGCCAAACGAGCCGCGACCACATCAGCAGAGCTCTCGTTGTTCCAGAATCGAATCTGCCGATAGTCCCGGAGCACCCTGTAACGACCGGATTCTCGAACCAGATAGGATCAGCTCCTTAGAGCCCCCCCAACCCAGTCGGAACGTAATCACCTCCCTCCTTAGAATGTATTTACAATAGGTATATGTATATGTATGTACATCTTGTACCTAAGGATGGGGAAAATAGCAATACACATGCATAGGTTTTCTACAATATCCCATTCATACCAGCTAGTCTCACGGCCACTTAGGCTCAGACTAATCTACCCTGGGGCAGTTCTGATTATGTACCATTACACACTGATCACCATCAGTGCTCACTCGACACGCAATCCTGTCGTGCCATACACACTGAGCTGCAGCCCCAGTGCTCTCTTTTTATTCGGTCCACAATCAGGCGGACCTAGACACTGGTTTCCCTCCCAGTGCTCGCTTACTTACAACCCGATCCGCAGTCCGGCGGATCTAAGCACCAGTCTCCCACCTGGTGTTCTCATTAACGCCGCTTACCAACGACGATCACTCTCCTATGAATACCTTTGGAAGGAATCTCTCATTGGCTACTCGGGATGATACTACAATAACAGGAATTAGCACAGATTGCCAAATTGAATCATGTACCTTTTGCTCTCAGCATCAAATGGTCCCTCTCTCCCTCATTATTCAGTCACCTCTTACCTGACCGGGATTTACATCCGTTCATGAAAACGATGTCTGACTAGAAGACCAGGTTACCCTGATTAAACAAGAATACAAGGCACATGTTGGTTCACTAAGAACTGGGGTATTTTATTACAATAATTATAAACACAGCACTATACTATAACATATATACTGCAAAGGAAAGTGAAAGGTTAGAATGTGCACACTATAAGTTATGGACAGACGTCATCTTATGGACACGAAGTCGGGGTTCGGCAGTCATCTAGGTTCCCTTCTCGTCTGTGCCTTGGCTCGTCTCGGAATCACACCTCAGCAGTCACGAGTACACGTCTGCACCGCTATGCTCTGTCGTCTCTACTTTCCTCCAAGTCACTGGAACCTTCCTCTTTATTAGCTGCTGTCTCTCTCTCTGTCTCCAATTGCTCTGCGCTACCTCTCCTTCTCCTTCAATCTTTCTCAGAGAGTATCAGCTTCATGATCTTTCTTGGACTTCAAAATGGCGACTGTCTGCCTGGAAATAATTAATGGCATTGATGCTAACGGCTAGCTGCCGCCTACAGACTGACTGACTCACTGCCTAACACTTTCACTAATATGGAAGCTTGTCCTTTCATGGAAAGTTACGGCCAGTAACCTGCCGCCCACCAAATTCTTGTACCTCCCCGTACCAAGGACACGTTCCCAGCTGGCCAGCCTGATGTTGTGTCTTCGGAATGGAGAAAAATACAGACTTTCGATAAGGGCCAGCCTGAGCCGGTTCTCTCCAAGCGAACAACACTTCGAAACTAAAACATTACACTTGGCCTAGAAGCATCTCAAACTGCCGGGGCAGAAAGCAAGATGGAGTCTCTCCCGTTTGAGGCCTACAAGGCCCGAAATAAGCATAACTCCATAGAAGGTATACTAACACTCTAACAAAAGGACGGATTATCACTAATACTAATGAATCTATCCCCTAGCTTAAGTTTATAAGCCCTGATCTAAGGAAAAGGGTACGAAAGTGCATTACTGTGCCTTATGAATAGGCCCTGTCTGTAGTTCTAATCCCTGCACTAGAAGGGTAATAGGCTGGAGTCACCTTCAATCATTCTCCCTCAAAGGAGGGCCGAAAAAGTCGGTCAGAACACACCCCCAGTTATAGGACTGCTCCTCTTTGATCTCCGGAGTCTGGGCGGCAGGGGACTTGGCACCTGGGGCCCGCTTGTTGGGGTTTCCTGCCATGCGGCCCTTTGATCCATTCCGGTTTGTTTCGGGAGGAGTCCCAGACACACAGCAGGCGTGGAGCCAGCCCTCCGGGTGGCCGGAGGGGCGATCGAAACCCACTTCTCGAGGAGAGGTCGGAGGTGTGAAGGATACTGCTCCTCCCTTTCTCACTCGCTGGGAGCGCTCTGTCCTCCCGCCAGGGTGGTGCCTCTCGGCCTAGGCCGCGCTGGCTCGGGCGGCCATCTTAGGTGCCGAAAAGTGTGCACACAGGGCCTACGGGCCAGGAAGATGGAGGCACGGGCTGGGAAGTCCGGGTAGGGTCAGGACTTAACGTGGAGGGAAGGGTTGGTTAGGCCGGGGGACTCAGGGGTCTGTTGTGGTGGAAGCTCGGACGGGAGTTGCTTTGGGTCAGGGAGGACCACGCCACGAGGCCGGGTCTAACACATTTTAACTAAATATAAAAAATAAACTATAAACACGCAAACATAATAATTTCAACATATACATATATTTTCTTTAAAATAATGTAATAACTATTATCTTTATTTAAACTTTTAAATTATATACAAATAAAATAAATACATATTTCAATTATTTCAAATTGAAAAACCATTCTATAATTAATTAAAACAAGAAACTATAAAACAAAACGTACATTTTGCAATACAATAAATACAAGAGTGGGGAAAAATTTGGATAGCAAAATAATTTTATTTAATGTTCCAACTCCAGTGAGTGCAACAGTAGGGAAAGTGTTGGAAAGCGGAGGGGTAAAATTTACTATTCTCACTCCAGTGAGTGCAAAAGTAGGGTAAATGTTGGATAGCGGAAGAATTAAATTTACTATTTACACTCCAGTGAGGGCAACAGTAGGGAAAATTTTGGATAGCGGAGGGGTAAAAATTAGTAGTCCTACTCCAGTGAGTGCAACAGTAGGGAAAGCGTAAGATAGCGGAGGGGAAAGAATTACTATTCCCACTCCAACGAGTTCAAAAGTAGGGAAAGTGCTGGATAGCAGAGAGGTAAAAATTACCATTCCCGCTATTTAGGGGCCGATTCCGATTTCAGTTGGAAGGGCTCCAAACGATGGTTAGAGCCCTTCCGACCGAACCGGAACATGTCGCACGGATTCCTTTCCGACCGAGCCATTCTGATGAGCTAGGTCGGAAAGGAATCCAACTCGGATTTCCGGATTGCGGACGACAGGCTCGGAGAGCCTGTCCGCCATCTGGAAATTCCTCAGGTTTCCCTCGGCCACCTCTTTGCGACTGAGGGAGTACAATGGCAGTTTTTCACTGCCTTTTCGTGCCGATTTTTCCGGCCCGAAAAAGGCAGTTGGAAACTGGTTTTGGGGAGGCCCCAGCACCCCATGGGTGCCAGGCTGCCAAATGGCGGCCTGGGGCACTGTGGATTCCTGCACCCGGTGGCAGGTACCTTGGGGTGCCGGTCACAGGGTGCAGGGATAACCTGCACTCTTGCTTTTCACATTGCAAGCATGCGCCACGCTCGGAATGCATGCTTGCATTGTGAAGTATGCGAGTGCGACCAAACCCTGTTCTGTCGCATCGTACTAGCAGGGCCGCAACCGACAACAGCAGGTCGGTCGGTTACGGCTCTTGAGCGATGTTGGAACGACTCAAGTGTGTCCGACATCGGAATAGGCCCCAAAGAGTGCAACAGTAGGGGAAGTGTTGGATAGCAGAGGGGTAAAAATTACTATTCCCACTCCAATGAGTGCAACAGTAGAGAAAGTGCTGGATAGCAGAGGGGTAAAAAAACTATTCCCACTCCAGTAAGTGCAACAGTAGAGAAAGTGCTGTATAGCGGAGAGGTAAAAATTAGTATTCCCACTCCAGTGAATGCAACAGTAAGAAAAGTGCTGGATAGCGGAGAAGTAAGAATTATTATTCCCACTCCAATGAGTGCAACAGTATGGAAATCGCTGGATAGCTGAGGGGTACAAATTACTATTCTCACTCCAATGAGGGTAACCGTAGGGAAAGTGCTGGATAGCAGAGGTGTAAAATGTACTATTTCCACTCCAGTGAAGGCATTAGTAGGGAAAGTGTTGGCAGAGAAACAAAAATTACTAATACCATTTAAACAATTGAAAAAAATTAAATAATCTTACAAATAAACAATATTTAAAAAATATACGATTAAATATATTAAACAAATAAAAAGAACACACATAATATTAATTACATATTCCAACATGTACAAATATTATATAAAATAAATTAATAAATACATTTATAAGCAATATTTATTTAAAAGGAGCAAAAAATAAGAAACAAAAAAATATTTAAAAGATAAAAGTATTTATTTTATTTCCTACTCTATAACACCACACCAATAAAAAAAAGACTTCAACATTTGTATTTAAATCTATTTCTATAATTAACATATTTATTAGTGAATGTAAAAAAATTTATTAATAAAAACAATAATAAACATTCATTGAGTACACATTCCTTGACACTATAATATCCACAACACACACCTAAACGTAATTACACAATTACCATAATTAATTACTAATTAATTAATTTAAATTAATGAATAACTAATTAATAATTCATCAATAATAAATAAATTACTTCCCGCCATTTACAGCTATAAACACCACCACGCACACCTAACATTATTAGCACAATTGCCATAATTAATTACTAATTAATTAATTTACATTCATTAAAAACTAATCAATAATTCATCAATAACAAATAATTTAATTCCCACCATTTGCACCTATAAACACACACACCTAAAATTAATTAAACAATACCATAATTAACTACTAATTAATTAATTTAAATTAATTAACTAATTGATAATTCATCAATAAAAAATTACTTTCCACCATTCCCACCGTTTACATCTATAAACACCACAACATACACATAAAATCAATGAAATATAATTACCACCATTATTTACTTAATTAATAAATAATTTAAATTAACAACTATGGGGCCAATTACCATGGCGGGCCGACAACGGTGTACAAAACCGACCGCAAGAGGTGCGACTATCCCGCTATGCGTATTAGGATGAGACCGCCACCATGGTGGTCGCATCCTGTATATTTAACGTTGTGGCGGGCGGTGCTGTTTTCAGCACTGCCACAAGGTTAAAAGGGCATGTTGTGCATTTGCATGCACATTGTGACAGGCACCGCATGGTGCCTGTCACCTTGTGCATGCAAATGGCGGGGGGTACAGTGGGTATCCCCCAAGTGCAGCCACCCACCCCCCCAACCAATCTGGGGGCCCACAACAGGCCCCAAAGGCATTTTGGGCATGCCTTTCCATGGCAAGGTCTCCGCCATGGAAAGGCATGAGACCGCCATCATCGTAAGGCACTGCCACCATATTGCATGTCTTTTCTGCCTGGTAGGTAATCAGGTGGAATGCCTATCAGCGGGAAAACTGGCAGGCAGTCTTTCTGTCCACCTGGGTACAGCATAATATGGCGGGGGAAATGTTAGGCGGGTGGGCGGAAATGGCGGGTGGATCCGCCCACTATCCAAATAGACCCCTAAGTATTAAATACCTAATAATACATTCATTTACACATTTAACACTATAACATCTCAATTAAAAAATTATAATAAATAAGAATTATTCAATAAATGTTACATAATTAAATTACTTCCTACCCTATTCCCCAATAAACCCACAACCTGCTACAAAACTAGAAATGCAAATTTCAAATAATTTTTTTTTAATAACAACTAAAAATAATCAATACATTTTATATAATTATATTACTTCCCACCTTTTCCCCTATAAGCCCACAACCTGCTATGGAAATAAAAACACAAAATTCAAATACAAAATAATTAATAACTACTAAAATGTTAACACATATAATAAAAATACAAACAATTCTCATGCAAAAAAATCACACACATATAAAATATATACTAAAGTACATAACATTAATAAAAAAATCGATATTTTTAACAACTATAATTTTGCAAACGATATTAAACGCTTTGATATTTTTTACATCGACATTACTTACCTAAAATTGATATTCTTGACCACGAAACTTTGTCTGTCGATATTCCTGACCCACAGTATTTTTGCAACGATATTTGTGCAATTCAACATTTTTACATTGACATTCTGTCTCTGCACCCATATACATGATAGCAGAGCTCAATTACCTTCTGAAAGAGATCCTCAATTGTATGGGTTGGTGTAACAGATTAATATTTACACTGGACTATCTGCAAGCATGCCGTTCCAGATGCAGTTTAAGATTTCTAACTTTTATTCCTTCTCTCAGTCAGGTCAGAGTCCCTCAAACTGGCAATACTGCAAATAGGGTCTTCGGGGTCAGCCGGACACAGGGAGGTCTGCCCCTGGGATAATTGGGACAATGAAGCAATCCTAACTGCTTTGTAGCCCAGGGGTTTAAAAGTGGCCATTTTACAGTGTCAGCTACCATTTTATAGTGGTGAAACGGTGGCTCATATTTAGTAAAGTGATTATGGCGTTAGTCATTGCATTGAGTTACATTTACATGCGAGCATGTCAGCTGAATCGAAAGTGGTGCAAGCTCTCTGGATTCTGGAGGAGATGAGGAACTTTGATTTATTGGCGGCAGATGCAGTCAGGGGCGTAACAAACGCCCCCGCTGCCCCCGCAGTGCGGGGGGCCTCACTCTCTACAGTTATTGAAGGGGGCCCCCAGGGGGCCGGCCCCCCTCAGCTCTTCTGAGGGCTATGAGAGAGGCCTGCGCTGAAGCAAGCCTCTCTCCCTCTGTGTCTGAAGCAGGTGCAGCCTGCTCCGTTCCCCTCACCCCCTCCCTCTGACTAAAGAGAAACAAAGTATCAACATTGTTTCTCTTCAGTCAGAGCCGGAGGCAGGCCCGGGACAAGGACGGGGCCCCAGAGACAGCAGTCCACTGCTCCTCTGAGGCAGCACAGAGCCCGGCCCCCACTCTCTCCTCTCGATAAGCAAAGCCCACCCCACAAGAGAAGAGACAGGGACACGGAGGGGGTGGGGGCCCCACCCCACAAGAGAAGAGAAGAGACAAGGACAAGGATTGGGTGGGGGCCCCATCCCACAAGAGAAGAGACAGGGACAAGGATTGGGTGGGGGCCCCACCCCACAAGAGAAGAGAAGAGACAGGGACAAGGATGGGGTGGGGGCCCGGCCCACCCCACCCCACAAGAGAAGAGAAGAGACAGGGACAAGATGGGGTGGGGGCCCCATCCCACAAGAGAAGAGACAGGGACAGGCCCCACCCGAGAAGAGACAGGGACAAGGATGGGCTGGGGGCCCCATCCCACAAGAGAAGAGCAGAGACAGGGACAAGGGTGGGGTGGGGGCCCCAGAGACAGCACTCTCCACTTCCCCTCTGAGGCAGCTCAGAGCCCGGCCCCAACGCTTTCCTCTCCATAAGCAAAGCCCACCCCACAAGAGAAGAGAAGAGACAGGGACAAGGATGGGGTGGGGGCCTCAGAGAGCAAGAGCAGGAGACAGCACAGAGCAGTGCTCGGGACCCGGACAAGTGTGGGAGTGGGGGCCCCCAGAGAGAGCATTCTCCAGGGCAAAGCTCACATGAGAAGGGACGGGGCAGCAAAATGGTGCCCTCAGGTAAGCCCTCTTGTTAGAACACACCATGGGCATCCGCAGGAGGGGAGGAGGGGGGCCGAGAAGGGTGCAAGGCAGAGGGGGAAAAGGGCGCAAGGTAGAGAAGGGTGCAAGGCGGAGGGGAGAAGGGTGTAAGGCAGAGGGGAGAAGGGTGCAAGGCAGAGGGGAGAAGGGTGCAAGGTGGAGGGGAGAAGGGTGCAAGGCAGAGGGGTGAAGTGTGCAAGGCAGAGAAGAGAAGGGTGCAAGGCAAAGAGGAGAAGGGTGCAAGGAAGAGAGGAGAAGGGTGCAAGGTAGAGAAGGGTGCAAGGCAGAGGGGAGAAGGGTGCAAGGCAGAGGGGAGAAGGGTGCAAGGCAGAGAGGAAATGAAAATGAAATGAAAAGGGGTTTTATAGAGCGCAAATCTACCCGAAGGCCTCGTAGCGCTAAAGTTGCTTACTTCTGGGGAGACTTACTGAATTATGTGGAAAAAAGAAAAGTTTTAAGAGATTTACGGAATTTTAACAGATTGGGCTCATTACGGAGGGCATGAGGTAAGGAGTTCCAGGTAGTGGCAGCGTTAAGGGAGAAGGAGCATCCGCCCCACCTGGCTCGTTTAATTTTCCGCGCTGTTGCCAGAAAAGCAGTGCTTGACCGCAAAGATCTGTGGGGGTGGTAGGGAGTGGCCAAGGCACAGATCATGGCGGGAGCATTTTTCCTCATGGCCTTATGCATGATGCACATTGCTTTGAACTTAACTCTGGCTTGAATGGGCAGCCAGTGTAAGTTTCTCAGAGCCATGGTGCCTGAGTGGCTACGGGACAGGCCCAGCAGCAGACGCGCGGCAGCGTTCTGGGTGACCTGTAGTGTTTTAAGTGTGCTACTCGGTGCACCCAGATAAAGGGCGTTCCCGTAGTCCAGGCGAGACAGGATAATGGCCTGGACCAGTATCCTGCGAGCCTGGAAGGGGAGAAGAGGCAGAACTTTCCGCAGCATGCGCATCAGTCCGAAGCAGGTGGCGGAAAGTGTGGTGGCTTGATGAGTAAAGGTAAGGGTGTTATCTAGCCACATGCCCAAGCTTTTAATTTGCTTTTTTGGTTCAGGGGGAGAACCCATGCAAGGTGGCCAAGGTAGGATGGGGCTGGGGGGGGCTGTTTCCCAGAAACATAAGTTCTGTTTTATCCCCATTTAATTTGAGGTGGGAGGAAGCCATCCAGTTTGTGACCGCTATCAGACAGCTACTCAAGTTCGAAAAAGTGTGGTCTGGCTGATTCAAAGCTACCACCAGCTGAGTGTCGTCAGCGTAGGTCACAATGTCAAAGCCAAATGGACGGACGATTTCTGCCAGAGGTTGCATGTAAACATTAAAAAGCGTTGGGCTCAGGGAGGAGCCCTGAGGCACGCCTTGGTTGAGAGGCCAGGTTTTTGAGTGGACTTCACCCTCTACCACCTGGAATGTGCGATTTTCCAGGAAGGATTGAAGCCATAGAATGGCGTTGCCCGTTACTCCAAGGAGCTTTAAACGGGAGAGAAGGATGTTGCTATTCACGGTATCAAAGGCGGCACTTAAGTCTAGCAACATTATTGCTGTAGTGCCGCCTTGATCCATGTGCCTGCGTGCTAATTCAGTCACCGTCAGAAGTGCCGCTTCTGTCCCCAGTTTAGGACGGAACCCTGCCTGTGAGTCGTGAAGCAAATGGTTAGTTTCCAAGTAGGAGAAGGGTGCAAGGAAGAGAGGAGAAGGGTGCAAGGTAGAGAAGGGTGCAAGGCGGAGGGGGAGAAGGGTGCAAGGTGGAGGGGGAGAAGGGTGCAAGGCAGAGGGGAGAAGGGTGTAAGGCAGAGAGGAGAAGGGTGCAAGGAAGAGAGGAGAAGGGTGCAAGGTAGAGGAGGGTGCAAGGCGGAGGGGGAGAAGAGTGCATGGCAGAGGGGAGAAGGGTGCAAGGCAGAGGGGAGAAGGGTGCAAGGCAGAGGGGAGAAGGGTGCAAGGTGGAGGGGAGAAGGGTGCAAGGCAGAGGGGTGAAGTGTGCAAGGCAGAGAAGAGAAGGGTGCAAGGCAAAGAGGAGAAGGGTGCAAGGAAGAGAGGAGAAGGGTGCAAGGTAAAGAAGGGTGCAAGGCAGAGGGGAGAAGGGTGCAAGGCAGAGGGGAGAAGGGTGCAAGGCAGAGAGGAGAAGGGTGCAAGGAAGAGAGGAGAAGGGTGCAAGGTAGAGAAGGGTGCAAGGCGGAGGGGGAGAAGGGTGCAAGGAAGAGAGGAGAAGGGTGCAAGGAAGAGAAGAGAAGGGTGCAAGGAAGAGAGGAGAAGGGTGCAAGGCGGAGGGGGAGAAGGGTGCAAGGCAGAGGGGAGAAGGGTGCAAGGCAGAGGGGAGAAGGGTGCAAGGCAAAGGGGAGAAGGGTGCAAGGCAAAGGGGAGAAGGGTGCAAGACAGAGGGGAGAAGGGTGCAAGGCAGAGAGGAGAAGGGTGCAAGGCGGAGGGGGAGAAGGGTGCAAGGCAGAGAGGAAAAGGATGCAAGGTAGAGAAGGGTGCAAGGCAGAGGGGGAGAAGGGTGCAAGGTGGAGGGGGAGAAGGGTGCAAGGCAGAGGGGAGAAGGGTGCAAGGCAGAGGGAGAATGGTGCAAGGTAGAAAAGGGTTCAAGGTGGAGGTGGACTAGGGTACAAGGGGAGGGGGAGAAGGATACAAGGGGGAGGGGGGAAAGGTGCAAGAGGGAGGGCAAGAAGGGTGCAAGGCAGAGGAGAGAAGGGTGCAAGGGGGATGGTGATGAAGTTAAAAATGTGCCCCCCCTGGAAACATTTCTGCGGACACCCATGGAACGCACACTACTTTGTGGGAGAGAGAGAGAGTGGAGAGAAACAGTGGAGAGAGGGAGTGGCTAGAGAGAGAGAGAGAGTGGAGAGAGACAGTGGAGAGAGAGTAGACAGTGGAGAGAGAGTGGAGATAGACAGTGGAGAGAAAGAGAGTGGAGAGAGAGTGGAGAGAGCATGGAGAGACACTGGAGAGAGTGGAGAAAGAGAGAGTGGAGAGAGAGAGTGGAGAGAGAGAGTGGAGAGAGAGAGAGAGTGGAGAGAGAGAGAGAGAGTGGAGAGAGAGAGTGGAGAGAGAGTGGAGAGAAAGATAGAGTGGAGAGAAAGATAGAGTGGAGAGAGAGAGAGTGGAGAGAGAGAGAGTGGAGAGAGAGTGGAGAGAGAGACAGTGGAGAGAGACAGTGGAGAGAGCGAGTGGAGAGAGCGAGTGGAGGGAGCGAGTGGAGAGAGCGAGTGGAGAGAGCGAGTGGAGAGAGCGAGTGGAGAGAGCGAGTGGAGAGAGAGAGACGGGGAGAGAGAGTGGAGAGAGATAGAGTGGAGAGTGGAGAGAGAGAGAGAGAGAGAGGAGAGAGAGAGTGTGGAGAGAGAGAGAGAGTGTGGAGAGAGAGAGAGAGTGGAGAGAGAGAGAGTGGAGAGAGAGAGAGAGAGTGGAGAGAGTGGAGAGAGAGTGGAGAGTAGAGAGAGACAGTGGAGAGAGAGAGACAGTGGAGAGAGAGACAGTGAAGAGAGAGACAGTGGAGGGAGAGACAGTGGAGGGAGACAGCAGAGAGAGAGTGGGTGGAGAGAGAGAGAGTGGAGAGAGAGTGAGTGGAGAGAGAGTGAGTGGAGAGAGAGTGAGTGGAGAGAGAGTGAGTGGAGAGAGTGAGTGGAGAGAGTGAGTGGAGAGAGAGAGTGGAGAGAGAGTGGGGAGAGAGTGGAGAGAAAGTAGAGAGAGAGAAGGGGGAGAGGGTGGAGAGAGAGGGAGTAGAGGGAGACAGTGGAAGGAGACAGTGGAGGAAGACAGTGGAGGGAGACAGTGGAGAGAGAGATAGTGAGAGAGTGGAGAGAGAAAGTGGAGAGAGAGACAGAGGAGAGACCGTGGAGAGAGAGACAGTAGAGATAGAGTGGACAGAGTTGAGAGAGAGAATGGAGAGAGAGTAGAGACTGACTGACTGAGAAACTGACTGAGAGAGAGAGTGACTGACTGACAGAGACAGAGAGACTGATTGATAAATGTGAGACTGACTGACTGACAGAGACTGACTAAGGTAGAGAGAAACTGACTAAGAAAGAGAGACTGAGAGAGAGAGGCAGAGACTGACTGACAGAGAGATAGACTGATTGACTGTGAGAGAGACTGACTGACAGAGAGACTGACTGACAGAGAGACTGACTGACAGAGAGACTGACAGAGAGAGACTGACTTGGAGAGAGACTGACTGAGAGAGAGACTGACTGAGAGAGAGACTGACTGAGTGAGAGAGTCTGACTGACAGAGACTGACTGACAGAGCGAGAGAGAGACTGACTGAGAGAGACTGACTGACTGGGAGAGAGAGAGACTGACTGGGAGAGAGAGAGACTGGCTGACTGAGAGAGAGATTGACTGACAGAGAGGGAGACTGACTGACAAAGACTGACAGAGAGAGAAAGAGACTGACAGACTGACAGAGAAAGAGAGACTGACTAACAGAGAGAGACTGACTGACAGAGAGAGAGACTGACTGACAGAGAGAGACTGACTAAGAGAGAGAAACTGACAGACTTAGAGAGACTGATTGAGAGAGACTGACTGAGAGAGAGAGACTGACTGACAGAGAGAGAGACTGAGACTGACAGAGAGAGACTGACTGACAGAGAGAGACTGACTAAGAGAGACTGACTGAGAGAGACTGACTGAGACTGACAGAGAGAGACTGACAGAGAGAGACTGACTGACAGACAGATAGAGAGCGAGAGACTGACTGACTGACAGAGAGACTGACTGAGAGAGACTGAATGACAGAGAGTGATAGACTGGCTGACAGAGAGACTGACTGACAGAGAGGGACTGACTGACAGACTGACGGAGAGAGACAGAGAGAGAGAGAGAGAGAGAGAGAGAGAGAGACTGACTGAGAGTGACTGACTAAGAGAGACTGAATGACAGAGAGAGATAGACTGACTGACTGAAAGAGAGATACTGACTGACAGAGAGAGAGAGACTGTGATGGAATTGGGGTCAAAGTGTGTATGAGGCTATGCAATGCCTCTTAAGATTGCTATTGTCTAATAAAAATAAAAATGTATTATCAAAATGTGCTCTTTGTAGTTATATCTGCTTTTGAAATACTGCATTGTCGCTTTGTCCAATGTTTTAAAACGGAAACGGGAAGGAGCAGTGAATGCACTTTTGTCAAAACTAAACGATGAGTGGGCCCGATGTTGTATATCATGACAGGAGTCTGCATCAGGAAACCCACATAACATTGGGCAAACTTCCCGGGCGTACTGATGGCAGGGACCCTGTAATGAATGGACCACCACCTATGACAGCCTGCTGGCAGACTAAGCCCAACCTTTAACTCCACCATCCAGTGTTACTATTAACGGCTGCATTGGTGACAGTGGCGTAACAATCGCCCGCATCCCCTGCAGTATGGCGGGTCGCTGGCCTGAGAGCTCTAGACAGGCATGGAGGATGGGAGGGGGGGCCCCCTCCATGTAGTTTGCAGGGGGGCCCCCTCATGTTTCGTTACGCCACTGGATGCAGTATGTTAAGGGCGCCCGATATTGCGAGCATCGGCATGGTTGCCGCCACGGTAATTGCGTTCTCACTGCTGCACTGGACCCTAGCAATCCAACTTAATGGGGATAAAGGAAGGGGCCACTCTAGAGGGAGGAGAGCGGCCCTAAAGGGAGTGCAGCTGGTCGTTGGGTGGACCATGAGCCCACGCAGCCCGCATGAAGGTACATCTCAGACAAGTTGGGAGGCCCTGGAGGTTAAGGAGGAGCAAGGGCAGAAGTCTGTCTGCAGGTCGTCCGAAGCCTTAATCATAGGGTAGAGGGATGGGGCTGCCTTCAACATTCACTCGGAAACTTGGGGGGGGGGAGTAAAGGGGCAGAGTGTACGGCAGCAGCACTTTGGAGCAGAGCGTTTTTAGCGGCAGGATTGAGCTGGGAGAGAAAAACCTAGGAGAAGAAAGCCTTATTTCGAAGGGCTGTAGCAGCAGGAGCAGGCAGTGCTGGCCTGGGGGGATGAGTCCCTTGGTCACAGGGTTGGTGGGGCGAGAGCAGAGGGGGACTGGCAGGGTGGGGTGAGTGGACAATGGATTCTGGGTTCTTTAGAGTGAAGGGGCTGTTTGGAGCACGTACCAGAGAGTGGCAGGGCACATGGCCATGGGGCATGGGAAGCAGTATGGAGGCTGTGGAGTGCCTAAAAGGAGTGGCCAGGTGGAGTAATGGCAGTCTCTGGGACGGGCACCGACCTTTGGCACCAAGTATGGATTGCAGAGACGAGCACATGGTCTGAAATGGTTTCAGTGGGTTTGGATGCCATGGGGTCACCTGAAGGTGGCACAATCCATTTGCAGAAACGTTTTTATGTGGGGGTAGGCACGGAGGAGCAGTGCACCATTGATGTCGCCCATATAAGGCTTTTGCATGGGGATAAGAAGCTGAGGGTTTCAGAGGCAGTTAAGAGTTCAGAAGGTAAGGATTGGGGGACCCCAGAGTCACAGGCCGAGGTGACAGGGAAGAGCGTAGAAAGGGCTGTGGGAGGAGAGGCACATGAAGGGCGCCCCACCCGGGAAGGGGTGGGGGCAACTGACAAAGCAGAGGGTGGGCAGATGGGTGCCTGCTGGGATTTTAATAAAGGCTTATGCACCAGGGAGTATTGCAAGTTCTGGCACAAATGTTCAGAATGTGCCAGCAGACATCACCTTGTCAATGGCTATGGGGGAGAGGACAATACAGTAATGCATCAGGCAGCAGCAACAGCACCAGGGACCAGCCGCAACCAGCAGCACAGTCAGCTTCCGGGTTTAGGGGTGGACGGGGGGCACAAGGACCTGGGGGCAAGAGCTCTTATGCCCATTAAGCTGGAGCATGAGTTTTGGGCTGGCACTATAAGACTAGAAGGACAATGCCAGGTTTTGAGGGAGGGGTTCACATGGGGGTTCCAATTGGGGTACCCAGGGTGCACAGGTGGGTGAACAATTTTAAATCAGTCAGAGCTTTCAAACATGTGGTATGACAAAAATTGGGGAAAGACATACAGGTAGGGAAGTGGCCGGCCCATCTGATGAGGGGCACATTGTGGAATTAATTGTGTCACCCATCAGAGTGGTATCTAAGTGGTTACAAATAAAGAAAAACAGTGGTTCAGGCTAATTTAACACCTGTCGTGGCCAAAGGCCACATATGTTAATGGTGTCATCCCCCAGGATCAGGCATCAGTGTAATATTCTGCCATGGACAAAGCTCTCTCCATAGAAGAGGAAGTAGGTTGAGGGGTGCAAATGGCCAAGAGCAGTGCACGGATCACACACACTTAACTTACTATCTCGATGACTTCTTTTGGGGTAAACCCCAGTTCCACAGGCTGCAATTAGTTGCTGGTCAGTTTTTAGGAGCTCAGGGGAAACCTGGGGGTGCCTTCAAACCAGAAAAGACAGTCAGACCTAGTACAATTCTGTTCTTCTTGGGCATTGAAATTTTGTCAGGGGCAATGGAAGTCCCCTAACCAGAAGAGAGAAAAATGTATGATGGAGTCGTTGTTGGATGTCATGTTGGCATAAAAGAAATCATAGTTAAAGAAGGGCGGGTGCAGCTGGACATTTGAATTTTGCTGTTAGCTCTGGAGAAGGCAGTCAGACTCAGTATGGTGTTGTCCTTCTTGCACATCGTAGCTGAATTAGGGTCAGTGGACACCCGTTTACCAGATGAGACAAAATATGATGCAGGTGCTGTTGGGCATTAAAATTTTGGTTGTAGGGTAGTGAGAGCAGGGAGGACATTTGGTAGGCGGTTGGGGATGTCATTGTTTGGCTTGCCATTGCCACATCATCATGTATGATTGTCAGCAGGGATAAAGGAGTATTTGAGAATGTGGTGCTTCTTTTTTAGAATCTTTTCCCAGAGTGCTGCTGGTAGCAGTGACAGGGGTTGAGTGGGTCACACAGGTCTATTCTGACACCACAGGAGGGATCAGCTTTGGGTTATAATGACAGGGCAAAGGGTGTACTGAGTACCGGCCACCCAAATGGAAGCACGTGGGCAGATTATAGCCTTTTTTTAATTCTTTCCTTTTGTAGTGGTGGTGACATTGTATTGAGAAAGGCTGGCTCACATGAAGGTTCTAGTGCGCATTGACAACATGGCAGTGGCTCAGGTAGTGAATTGATAGTTGATGATACGTATGGGAAGCACAATATCTCTGTGCTTATTCCTTTAGAGTTCAAAAAGTAAGGGGAAGGAATAACCCACTCATCCAACACTGCGATGGGTGTGGTGCAAGCACACAATAGTGGTGCTTTAGGTTGATTTCAAAAGTAGCTACTTTAATAAGCACATAGATATTGTGCTTCCAATACATATTTTAAATTAGTTGGGGACTCTGTAAACTTCATTACTGTCTCTTCAAGCCTTTGGGCTTAATGGATGGATTCCATCTTGAAAAATTTATATATTTTTTACGATCCAAGATGAATTAACCTCAGTAATTCATCCTCTTAGGTGAGGACGGATGTTGCTTATTACTTCTTGTGCCCTGACGAAGTCAACATGTATGTGGATGAAATGCGTTGGCAGACCCTTTCTGATCTATGCAACGATAAAGAGAAGATTCTCAACTATTTCCAGAATATTGGGAATACATTTAAAAATAGACTTTTTTTGTGAAAGTGGTCCAATACGGCTTGCTTTGTGTTTTTACCTAATCTAGGTTGACACTCTTTGGACAGAGGGTGTTTGCAGTGTGTGCACACATTGTCCTATTTAAATATTGGATCCAACAGATCTGTGGTTTTGAGATAATTGCCTGTTATCTCCCAAACAATAGATCAGCATTACTTAAAATGACACTCCCTATAGTGCTACATCACACAGTCAGTCGGTCATTCCCTCGAGGTCGGAAGCATAGCCTAGCTGCAGGCCCTGCCCCCACCCCCATGCTGCAGATGGCCAAAGTCTGTGAATTGCGGAGGGAAGGGCACCATTGGGGAGGTTTGTGCTCAGGTCCCCCCCACAGGTCATGCCCTGCACTCAACCCCCCACCATGTACAGCCGAAAAAGGGAGGTTCAGTGCCCATGGGATTAGGCACAGGGTCTGGCCACCGGCCAGGCCCTATTCCCAACTCCACACCAGGAACCGCGATAGACATCTTATGTCACGTTAAAACAAACAGAAATTCACCGGAAAACAATGTTAAACTGATGTTATAGTTAGAAATTGAAATACTATCTTAATTTAATTTTTTTTTAAACCTTAGAGACACATTGAGGAAACTAAAGGTTAAAGTGGCATGATATTTAGGGGAAAATGACAGCTTAAACAAACTAACACAACCTCTGAAATTCACCAGTTGAAGTTATCTCCAGTAACTATAACTCATGGCGTAAAGTAACTATAAGTTGTGCCCTTGCTATACATTGCTTATGATCTCACATATTGTAATACAGATTACATTTTCTGTGAAATTATTAAAAAAGCACTGATGACAACCAAACTGACAACATTGAAGACAACACTGCGCATGGCAGGGGCATGAGTAATAGTTATTTTAGGGGATGAGTTATAGCTACTTGAGTGAACTGGTAAATTTCTGAGGTTTTGCTAGTTTAAAACTGTATGTTTAAGCAGTCATTTGCACCTAAGTATAACATGTCATATTTTTTTGCAGTGAATATAATGAAAAAGGGGGTCCCAAAATGTGTGATTCCATCAAAAGCCAGAGACTTTGTACTCAGGCTACAATGAAAGCAGGCAGTTGGATTTCAATTAAATTAGTCAGGATTATGATTTATAGTGTGAAGATCACGGGACAGGGGTCAATGGTCTTAATACCTGGTTTCTCCAAGATAGGATGTTCACCTGATCCTTGCATACACAACTGGAGAAATTCCTGAATGTCAATCAGGGAACAGTAGATTCACAAGGGACATTGTGGGGAGCATGTAAACCCACCATGCGTGGTAACATGCAATCATATATTTGATGTCACACCCATGAGGCGCAGGACCGACTGACACAATTATAAAGGTTCATTTTTAACCTAAGAAACGGGGTAAGCTGAGCAAAGTGTTGACCCACTTCCTGGTAATAGAGAGCGCCAACTATGCTTAGATGATGCCTGACAACATTGGAAGACATCGACCAGACTTATCTATGAGTGGGGGAACAAGTCAGGCAAACTCCTCCACTGGCTAGTGACTAAAGAGTTGTAATCTAGGGTGGTGCCAAATGTGGTGAGAGAGGATGGTACTCAAGCCATGACAGGCCTTGATATAGTCTTCTAATTTGCAACCTACTACACCCTTCTCTATGCTGAGTGCACATGTACAGAGCGGGAGACATCTACTCCAATCATTGCTGACATTCCACTCCCCAGTTTCACCTCCCTGGAATGAAAGTCTCTGGACAGCCATTGACCATGGAGGAAGTTGACATAAGGGCCAAACAGAGCGCAATGCCCATAACACCCCAGGCCCGATGGGCTCGCATCAGAATTCTACCATAAAATCTGGCTGTGTCTTTGCACCTCCCGTCTAATCTATGTACCTTGAAGGTATCGATATTGGGAATTTTACCACCAAGATGGACCTAGCCATCATTGTAGTGTTGTGAAATCTGGCAAGCCACCAGACCAGTGTGACCTTTACTGGCCCATTTCGGTCATTAATGTAGAGGGCAAACTATTCACCTAAGTGCTCGCATGCTGGCTCATCCATGTTCTGACCCGGCTGGTCCACCCTGACCAAAGCAGTGTTATTCCTCACCACAGCACAAGATACTGCATCAGACAAGTTTATCTCAACTTGTCTCACCTCTGGTCATTCCAATGCACCTCCTCCTTGCTGCTTCTTGAGTTCCAGAAAGCCTCTTACTCACTGGATTGGACTTTTCTACTTGAAGTCTTGGGCAAAAATGGTAGATGGTGCAAGATTTCAATCCTATATCCAGGTCTTGTATGTGAACTGCAAGCGCAGGTGAGGATGAACTGAGTGATATCCCCCAGGTTTCCAATCAGAAGAGGCACAAGGCAGGGATGTCCCTTATCACCTCTGCCCTTTGCCCTGGCAACTGAACCATTTAAGGCATAGATGTGGTGCGATGCTTAGGTCTTGGGCTTTAATTAGGGGACTTACCCTGGAGGACAGAATAGGGTTAAATGCAGATGACATTCTCCTATTTATGGCCAGCCTGGCAGAGACCAGCTCCCATCTCCTCTCTATGTTTGACACCTTTTGTGCCCGCTACTGGGTTGAAGGTGTACAGGTCTAAATCAATACTAGTCACTTTATGGGGTGACAGGGGAGATGAGAACTGGCACCCAAGCCTCCCTTCATGGTGCCTCAGCTTACACTACCTGGTAATTCAAATGCCCTGGGACCCAGACTAAGCCTGTAGACTCAATCTCAGATCCCTAGCCAGATAGGACCATTTGGGTTTGGATAGGTGGACTAAGTTGCTGATCAAGTTATTAAGGAGGTTAGCCCTGTGGAAAATGATGATCCTTTTGCGCTCTTAATTACCGTCCAGAATTATTAATTTTCTGTGTCCATTCAGAGGCTGGCCACCATCAACTCCAAAGCTTGTAACTTTATGTGGGTGGGCAAACCTCCCAGGATCTCCTTTTCCAAGAGCGTCATATCGACATTAGACAGTGGTTTGGCCATGGCGGGTATTCGCCTTTGTTACTGGGCTGCCCATGCATTGGTCATAAACAAATGGGTGCACGGGGGGAGGGCCTGTGCTTAGGGATGGAAATTGCACTGATAGGCCTGATTTATGGGATGCCACTACTACAGTCCTTCCTGGAGGCGACCAGGGTAGTACTCCAGACCTGGAGGGCTGCATTGTGCTAAATGGGTTAGGACCGCAAGGTCATGATAAAGACAAGGCTCTGGAATGGCTGGTGGCGGATTCAGGTGAAGCAGCTGGAAGGTTTTAGGGACTAGGATAGGATAGGATAGGATAGGTTAGGATAGGATCGGATAGGATAGGATAGGGTAGGAGAGGAGAGGAGAGGAGAGGAGAGGAGAGGAGAGGAGAGGAGAGGAGAGGAGAGGAGAGGAGAGGAGAGGATGAAATTGGATAGGATAGAATAGGATAGGATAGAATAAGATAAGGGTTTCAAAACTGGGCAATGTGTGGGAAAGATCACTTGAAATCCTTTGCTACCATTCAAACTGGCCCCCGCTTTATCATTATCTCCAGCTTAGACATGCCCTGGTGGGCTCCTAGGAGGCCTTTAGGGCACCCCTGGAGTACCATTCCCTGGAGGCTTGGCTATTCCTGGTACCAATAGAGAAGGGGGGCATTTTGCAGGTATATAGATTCCTGGCCAACCACTTGCCCTGTAACCACATCTGAGACCCTGGAGGGAGGGCTGGGTGGAACCTTTGGAAGATGAGGAATGGACTGAAGCCTGTATGGCACTATGTACCCTGGTAATATCAGCTAGACTATGCCTCATCTAACTACATTTTTTACACTGCACCTACTTCACACCCAGGCGGAATTGGAGGGAGAAATAAATCCCTGAACCCACCTGCACCAGGTGCCAGGACACAACGGGGGAGTTCTTCCATGTGCAGTGGGGATGCCCTCTTCTCAAGTATCATTGGCTTGCCAACTTCAGGACTGTCACAGATATTTTGGGTCAAGGGATAGAGGCCTCACCTAAAATTGCATTATGGGTAATCCTATACAGATTGGGGGGGACCAGGGGAGACCTAGTCCTGGTGAAAATGGTGACACTCTTGGCAAAGATACATTGTGAAATACTGGAAAAGACCATCAGCCCCTTGGCTATGGGAATGGAAAGCAGGTTTCATGAAAAATCATTCCACATTGGATAATATTACCATGTTGAAATTAATTGAGGAGAAATATACGCTATCTCGCATATCAAATATTTTTATGGCCTTCATGGATTTTTCTACTGCCTTTGATAAGGTAGATCGGCCACTTCTCCGGAGGAAACTACAAAATATGGGATTGCCTGCCCCCCTGTTATCCTTAATGATAGCATTACATTCTCAAACCTGGTGTCGGGTATTAATGGGTGGAAACCAAGGATTAACATCTGTATTCCCAATAGACAATGGTTTGAAACAAGGTTGTTTATTAGCACCGATACTTTTTTCCTTATATTTAGCAGATTTACCCGATTTACTTTCTCAGCGAGAGGGCGATGCTCCAAGATAAGTAGCCATCCTTTTGCTTGCCTACTTTATTCAGACGATATTGTTGTGATGGATCTAACTCCAATAGGCCTGAATAAAAAGTTGTTGTCATTGTAGAAGTATACAGTGGCTCATTTCTTGAAGATCAATGTTTCTAAAAGCACAATTTTAATTTTGAAAAGTGTAAGAAGCAGAAAATTAAGAAAGTTTAATTGGCATATTGGCAAAAAAAAGTTGGAGGTGGTTGAATCATATTTATACTAGGGAAATTAATCACAAGCAATAAGAAGCATAAACTCCATATTGGACACAGTACCAGTAAAGCTATGTCCCACGCTACTTGTCTGCGAATTTTTTACAATACAATGGGTAGAAGGCATTTTTTACATCTACTGACAGTGCTGAAAGTAAAAATTCCATCAACCTTACTTTATGCCATTGAATCACTCTCTGTAAAGGAACTGAGTGTTCTAGAGAAGATAGAAGGTCAGATTTTACAAAAACTGTGTAATTTTAAAACGTTAGTTTCCTCAGGTGCCATTAGCTTGGAATTTGGACTGATAAGCACGTATATCCAAGGCATTTCTAGAGTCTTACTTTGGGGATACCAGTTAAAAAAATAGTGAACACTATCCACTAAGGGGTTCCATGTGTAAGGAATTTTTCGGTAGTATGGGGGAGAAATACTCTCTAAATCGAGATTTCTCTCTGGCCCTAAAACTGTTATGTGTTCAGGAGGAATCTGTGATATCCCTCCCACCTTTGGAATTCAAATCCTTTGTAAAAAACTTAAGTTGTATGATGAGCTTTAATAGAGATATTGAGTTCTGTAAGACTTAAGAGAGACTAAAGATAATAACAAAAACGACTTCCCCGAAACTGCCTCATAAATATCTAACTTGGAACTCAGATCATGGCACAAGACGCTGGTTCTCCCTATTTAGATTAAATCTCATACTTTTAAATGATCTAACAGTACACTGGTCTCAGAATCCGAAAAATGGAAAAAACTGTAATTTTTGTGAACTGAGTATCCAGAACTTGGATCATGTTTTGTTTGCTTGTCCGGCACTAGCCTTTCATCGCCGTCGCTGGCTTAGGTCAATGTTTTTACAAAATGATATTAAGGATGTAGCTTCTGCTCGCAATTTTCTTTTTAATCCTAAAAATTTAGCAGTGTGCGGAAAATTGGTTAACTTTTTAAAGGAATTTATGTATACCTTTTAACTGTACATTTCCCAAGTGGGATTTAATTTCTGAATTGTTAGCCTTCTGTCTAGATGTTTTATCTTCTCCTAATTTTGAAGGTATTTCGCACTATTGTGTCTTCTACACTTAAGGCTCTGTGTTCATCTAATTTTTAATTTGCAAATTTGCACATGAATCGGTTGCTTTCTATATGTTAGTTGCATATTCCCGGATATGTTCTGTTCTCTCATTTTCTGCTGCTAATTGTAAACTTTGATCCATGGAAGTGCTCTATGGTGTCCTGGCTGCTACCTATTTGTTACTTCCATAATTCATGATATTATCTGCGTTTTCATTGTCGGTTGCTAAATTTTAAATTTTATCCCCTGATACTGCTGTTTCCTCATGTTGGCTGCTAAATTCAAATTTTTATTTTTTGATACCGCTATATGTTGAAAAATGTTGTTCTCGGACCACCTTATCATTTTGTATTTTTATATGGCTTTATTGTATTTTATGTATTAATTGGTATGTATCCTTTTGAGTGGACCTCATTAGAGTTCCAAAACTTTAATAAAACTTAATTGAATTGACTTGTTAGTGGGAGGGTTGGGGGATCAGAGGTCTAAAGTGACAGACATGAATCTTTGCTGCAGGGTTCCTACGTGGACCAGCAAATTGTGTTTTTGTTTCTGTTTGTGCTGAAAATGCAATAACAATGCTCTTATCAAAGAGAAAAAAATAAATGGTCTTGAAAATCCCAGCCCACCTGTTTTCAGATAAAACCTTGTTAATCTTTTAAACCCCTAACTGTAAACCTTGTATGGGCCTGCAAACCCTGTTAACCAAGATGTTTAAAAGGAGAGGGGTCTAGAGGAGATCAACACCAGCAAAACAAAATATAGGTAATTTAACGTGCATATATCATGCAGAGGGAAATGTAACTAACTATTCCTTTTCCATTATGTAATGTTCTTAATAATTTAGACTTTTTGCCCTAGGCCCGCGTCCTTTGGGACGCACATGGCCTGATCCCTGTAATAGACCCAATGAGTAATGAGCCTTGACAAGTTTATGTCGGTAATTAACGGAGAGTAGAGTAGTTGCTCACAGCAAAATTTCCCAAACTTCCCAAAAGGCAGTAGCTACCGGCATGGCTCAGGGGTGGTGGTGGGCACATGGTCACTTGGGGAGGGGGGTCCCACGGGGAGGGGGAAAATAATGAAAAATAAAACCTACCTTTCTGCCGGTCCAGGTCCCGCATCGTCACTGCTCCTACTCATCCTTCTTCCGGCAGGAATAAGAAGCAGGCAGCCTCCCTCCCCTCCCCTAAGCCAATCAGAACGGATGTACGTTGTTGCAACGCATGCTTTTAGCACGCATGCTGTAACAACGCGGTTTTTATAACGCATTCTTTTACAACGCATAATACAAAGGGATGTTGGATAGTGAATATTTTAATTTACTATTCCAACACCAGTCCCCGTTGACACTAGGGAAGGTGTTGGATAGTAAATTAAATGTATTCCCTATGCTTGAGCGCCCCCCAGAGTCATGCGTTGTAATAGAATGAGATTTAAAAACCGCGTTGTAATAGCACTGCGTGCTAAAAGTTGCGTCGTAAATGACGTTCCCCAATCAGAACGCTACAGTGGAGTGTTGTGATTGGTCGCTGTAATGGTGTTGATGCAAAGTGCCCAGTGACCCAACTGGTCAGGCACTAGAACCGGCCCAAGTGAGAGACGAGGGCAGGCGGAAAGGGAGGAGCTGGGGACCAAGTGGGCAGGAAAGGGCAGTAAGCTATTGGGATTCAAAGAAGGAGGATGAATAATAAAGAAGGTCCATGACCCTACCACACTGTGTCCGCCTGAGTTATTGGGGCTGGACACTACAACTGGCGATGAAGGTGAAAGAAAGCCCAAGCGTGTGGACAGCCACAGCAGTAACCGGTGACCGACTGGCCGGGAGCTCGCCCCACGTCTGGAGGCTCGAGCGCGCTGCGAAAAAACGCCCACCGAGTGCCCACCTCGGCGGCGGACCAGCGATAATAAAAGAGCCTACCAAGTGCCCACCTCAGCGGCGGAATAGCGGTAATTAAAGCGCCTACCGAGTGCCCACCTCGGCTGCGGAATAGCGTTAATTTAAGCGCCTACCGAGTGCCCACCTCGGCGGCGGAATAGCGTCAATTAAAGCGCCTACCGAGTGCCCACCTCGGTGGCAGAATAGCGTTAAATAAAGCGCCTACCGAGTGCCCACCTCGGCGGCGGAAGCGCGCTGCCAAAAGCGCCCACCGGGTGCCCACCGCGGAAGCGTGTGGCCAAAGAAAACGCCTACCGAGTGCCCACCTCGGCGGCAGAAGTTAAAGAAATTGCCCTACCTTGATTCGTGACTCAAGCGGTGGACCACGGCTCCGGTGAGTGAAATCGCCGCCTAACTGCCCCCCCCCCCCGCCGAAGAACCGAGCAGAAACAACCGAAATCTCGCTGAAAACGAGATTCCCGGCGGCCAACTTGAAGTCAGGCAATATCGACCAATCCCCTGCGAGGGATCATCGGCGGCCATTTTGAAGTCAGGCAAAGAGCCTGAAACAGCAAATAAACACTGACAAGCAACAAACAAGCATTGGCAAGTAACAAACAAGCATTGGCAAATACAACAGATGTAACAAAAAAGCATTGGTAAATGCAGCAGGAGTAACAAACAAGCATTGGTAAATGCAACAGAAGAAACAAACAAGCATTGGCAAATGCAACAGAAGTAACAAACAAACATTGGCAAATGCAACAGAAGTAACAAACGAGCACTGGCGAGTGCAACAAACAGTATAAACAAACACTGGCAAGCGCAACGAAAGCAACAAACAAGCACTGGCAAGTGCAAAACAAATAGTATAAACAAACACTGGCAAGCGCAACAAACGCAACAAACAAGCACTGGCAAGACAACAGAGACTTATGAAAGACTACAAGAGACGCTACGTGCCCATTTCAATGCAAAGGATGACGTGGATTATGAACGCATCTTTTCAACACAGCACGGCAGGAACCAGGAGAATCATTGCCAAACTTCATCACCCGTTTGCAGAGTCTGGTACAACGCTGCCACTACAACACATTTACAAATGAGGATGCATTTCGACTTCGGGTAATTGAAGTCTGTTCAAGGTCTAGTACAAAGCACAAGATTCTTCGAGGACATTGGTCGCTAAAGGAAATAATCAAGAAGGCCGAAGCTGGAGAGCTGGTCAAAGCAAGAGAACTATCAAAAGAACCGCACCTATGTGCAAGACACCAAGATACCAGGAAAGAGACATCTCTAAGGTCAGTGAATAAAGCACAAGAAATAAACAAAACCAGAAACGGGGAGGATGAAGACAGATCAGAGATAAGACAACGGGAGAAACAAAGTAACATGAAGTACTCTGAGTAAACAACACAAAAGACCGGGATGATCCAGGAGTACGACAGAGTCACTTATTCAACCTCAAACTCAACGTGTAGTGCAAGTGATTATGAAGCAGATGAAGCATCAAGTGAGACAGATCGCACCAATGGACCCGATGACAGCCTGCCCGACAAATGTACAAGAAAGGCAAATTATAGAAGACTGGACCAGTTACTCCAGCACTGGAATTCGGTACATGATCACACCTATAACACAGATGTCAGTGCACAAAACAAGCGGGAAGGAGAAGCAAACCGGATAAGATGGACTGACTCACTCGGACACCGGGAAGAGGAAGACAAACACATCCACGACATCCGAGACAATGAAGAAACCAAGAGGAGGCCATTATCATCACACGAGAGAGGTAGAAATAAAATGGCAAGAGATCAACCACAAGAGATAGATATACCAAGAGATCAACCACAAGAGATAGATATGTGGTCATCAAACAACCCATCCAGTAAGATGACATCGAAGTCATTTCGAGAAAGGTACCCGGAGAAATATGCCAAAGAGAACTTCGACTCTAGGAGCAGCTCGTCACGGCCTGCCTATTTCAAAAATCATCTATTCAAGACACACTCAAGAGAACGGTATCAAAGGACATCGACAGAAGACTACTCTGATTCAGAAAGCACGTCTGTTCGATCCCTCGAGTCGACCGAGTCATGGTCCCGACGACGGCCATGGCGTCAACCACCTGAACACACCTCAGAATCAAATGACATCAGTCACGTCAAGAGTAACGTATTTCACATCAATGTCCCTGAGTACTCAGTCACTCCACAAGACAACCTGTCATGTCAATCGCAGATACATCAAGATATAAACCATATACCTTTACCACTGATAGGGTCAGCGAGGCTAACCCACAGGGCCTACGGAAAGAAAATAAAGATAGTGGACACTACCAACCAGATGGGAAAGGAATATCCAGGCACCCCGCAAGGAAGACAAGACGTGTTAACAGAGACAGGTCATCATCAGATGAGAGAGAAACATGCACAGGCCCAGACAGTCAAAGAGCTCACCAGTCCCAAACATGAGTGGGAGTGTGTTAGGCAAACAGAGGCAGCGAATGAGTCCCCGAACCAAACCAAGATGGACTTTTCAGATAGCGCCTCACCGTCTGGTATACATGACTTTGAACAGGAAGGCAGTGGTGCCCTCGACCGGATCAATCAATCAATCAATCAATCAATCAGTGACACTTGTAGAGCGCGCTACATACCCGTAGGGTCTCAAGGCGCTGGGGGGGGGGGTGCCGCTACTGCTCGAACAGCCAGGTCTTCAGCTTCTTCCTGAAGGAGAGGTGGTCTTGGGTCAGGCGCAGGTCGGTCGGGAGGGAGTTCCAGGTCTTGGCGGCCAGGTAGGAGAAGGACCTTCCTCCTGTAGTCGCTCTTCGGATGCGGGGGACGGCGGCGAGGGCGTGGTTGGCTGATCGGAGGTGGCGTTTGGGTGCGTAGAAGTTGATCCGGCTGTTGAGGTAGCTCGGGCCTTGGTCGTGTAGGGCTTTGTGTGCGTGGGTGAGGAGGCGGAAGGTGATTCTTTTGTTGACGGGGAGCCAGTGAAGGTCTCTCAGATGTCCGGTGATGTGGCTGGTTCGTGGGATGTCGAGGATGAGTCTGGCTGAGGCGTTCTGGATCCGCTGGAGTCTCTTCTGGAGCTTGGCGGTGGTACCGGCGTAGAGGGCGTTGCCGTAGTCCAGTCGGCTGGTGACGAGGGCCTCGGTGACGGTCTTCCTGGTCTCGGTGGGGATCCACCGGAAAATCTTCCGTAGCATGCGTAGGATGTTGAAGCACGCCGAGGAGACGTTGTTGACCTGTCTGGTCATGGAGAGGGAGGAGTCCAGGATGAAGCCCAGGTTGCGTGCATGGTCTGTCGGTTTGGGTGCGGTGCCCAGGGCGGGGGGCCACCAGGAGTCGTCCCAGGCGGAGGGGGAAGAGCCCAGGATGAGGACCTCCGTCTTGTCCGAGTTCAGTTTTAGGCGGCTGGTCGTCATCCACTCGGCTACCTCTCTCATTCCTTCGTGCAGGTTGGCTCTGGCGGAGGCGGGGTCGTTGGTCAGGGAAAGGATCAGCTGGGTGTCGTCGGCGTAGGAGATTATGCTGAGGTTGTGTTTGCGTACGATGGCCGCGAGGGGGCTCATGTAGACGTTGAAGAGAGTGGGGCTCAGAGATGATCCTTGAGGGACGCCGCAGATGACTTCGGAGGCCTCTGACTTGTACGGTGGTAGGCGGACTCTCTGTGTTCTTCCGTCGAGGAAGGAGATGATCCATTCCAGCGCCTTGTCCTGGATTCCGATGTTGCTGAGGCGCTGTACTAGGGTGCGGTGGCAGACCGTGTCGAAGGCCGCGGAGAGGTCTAGGAGGATGAGGGCTGCTGTTTCTCCATTGTCCATCAGGGCTCGGATGTCATCAGTGGCGGCGATGAGGGCGGTCTCGGTGCTGTGATTGGCTCGGAAGCCGGACTGTGAGGGGTCGAGGGATCCGTTCGTCTCGAGGAAGGCGGCCATCTGCTTGTTGACGGTCTT
The DNA here is from genome assembly GCF_964263255.1 of Lissotriton vulgaris. Classification (NCBI taxonomy): domain Eukaryota; kingdom Metazoa; phylum Chordata; class Amphibia; order Caudata; family Salamandridae; genus Lissotriton; species Lissotriton vulgaris. The sequence continues at coordinate 3,613 of NW_028251177.1, read as the reverse complement.
CTCGATGACTTTGGCTGGAAACGGGAGGAGCGAGATGGGGCGGTAGTTCTTGAGTTCGGTGGGGTCCGCTGTTGGTTTCTTGAGTAGAGCGCTGAGTTCGGCGTGTTTCCAGCTCTCAGGGAAGGTGGCGGTGTCGAAGGATGTGTTGATGATGTCTCGCAGGTGGGGTGCGATGACAGCGTCGGCCTTGTTGAAGACGTGGTGAGGGCAGGGGTCGGTCGGTGATCCGGAGTGGATGGAGTTCATCGTGCGGATGGTGTCTTCGGTGCTGATCGGGGTCCAGGCGTGGAGGGTGGTGGTGGGGGGTGGTTGTTCGGTCATGGTGTGCGTTGGATGGTTGTTGAAGCTGTTGTGTATGTCCGCGATCTTGTTGTGGAAGTATGAAGCGAGGGAGTTGCAGAGGTCTTGCGATGGGGTGATGTCGTTGTTTCCTGCGCTGGGGTTGGAGAGCTCTTTCACGATGTTGAAGAGTTCCTTGCAGTTGTGTGCGTTGTTGTCCAGCCGTTCCTTGAATGCTGTTTTCTTGGCGGCGCGGATCAGCTGGTGGTGCTTCTGGGTGGCAAGCTTGAAGGAGGTCCTGTTGTCCGGTGTAGGTTCCCTTCTCCAGACTTTCTCGAGGGCTCGGCAGTTCTTCTTGGAGCTCTTGAGTTCGTCGGTGAACCAAGGGGCTTTCTTGCTGCCGGGTCTGCTGGGCGGGGTCCTCAGCGGGGCGAGCTCGTCCGCGCAGATGGTGATCCACTTCGTGAGGTTGTCGGCGGCCTGGCTGGGGTCCGCTGAGCTGGCAGGAGGGTGCTGGCTCAGGGAGGTGGCGAGCTGGTCTGCTGTGATCTTGTTCCAGCTTCTGCGGGCGGCCTGTTGCTGGTGGTGGTGGGTCGTCGTTCTCTTGAAGGTGAAGTGGACGCAGCTGTGGTCCGTCCATTGAAGCTCTGTGGCGTGGCTGAAGTCGATGTCTGTGCTGGATGAGAAGACTGCGTCGAGTGTGTGTCCGGCGAGGTGGGTGGGGGTGGACACCAGTTGCTTGAGTCCCAGGTTGGCGAGGTTGTCCAGTAGGGTGGTGGTGTTGCGGTCGTTGTTGTTCTCCAGGTGGAAGTTGAGGTCCCCCAGGAGGATGTAGTCAGAGGAGGGGAGGGCCAGCGGGCTGACGAAGTCGGCGATGTCCTCGCTGAATTGTGTGCGTGGTCCAGGGGGTCGGTAGATCAGGGTGCCTCTGAGGGTGGTGTTCGGGTTGGTGTGGATCTGGAAGTGCAGGTGTTCGGCGGTGGTCAGGGTGTTGTCGGTGCTGGTCGTGAGACGGATGGTGTTCTTGTGGATGATGGCGATGCCTCCTCCCATCTGGTTGGCGTTGCGGTCCCTCCGGACGATCTTGTAGCCCTCTGGGATAGCGATGGCGATGTCGGGCGCTGAGGAGGCGTTCATCCAGGTCTCCGTGAGGAAGGCGACGTCAGGGGCTGTGGCGTCTAGGAGGTTCCAGAGTTCGATGGCGTGTCTGTGGACGGAGCGGGTGTTGAGCAGGATGCACTTGAGGTGGGTGCTGCTGGTGTTCGACTTGGCGGGTGCTGGTGCGGGGCAGGTCCGGATGCAGGTGAACTTGCAGGCGTGGCAGCTGAAAGGTCCGTGGGTGCGTCGTGGGGTTGCTTGAAGGCATTCTGGGAGTCGGCCGGAGTTGAGAGCGATGAGGGTGGCGGCGGAGTACGTCAGGCGGGTCGGTCGGGGGCCAGGGGTCCTGGCGCTGGTCGCGATCCGGTCGCGGACGGGCGCAGACGGGCTTACCTTTGGCGCGCCTTCGGCGCACAATCGGCGCGCCCGCTGCGCGTGACCGCTGCGCGTTCGCACGGTCGCCATATAAAGGCCAAGTGCGCGGGTGGGCGGAGCAGCTGGGAGGCGGGAGCGGGGAGGGAACAGAATGAAAAAAGGGGCGGGGCCTGCGGTGGTGGCGGGAAGCGGGGAGCGGGGAGGGAAGACGGAGGGCGGCGAGGGTAGGCGGGCAAACAGGAAGGACTAGCTGAGAAAAATTACAGAATTACAGAAAACAGAGGAAAAAAACGCTAACACGGGCAGGGAAGCAAGGAGACAAATTAGCAAGCACAAATGACGGGCAAAAACAAAACAAAACAAACGACAACGGAGTCGGCCGGCAGCGAGGCAGGCAGCGAGGCAGGGACAAGGCTGAGGGGCACACGCAGCAGCTGGTGGCCGTGCGGCGCAGGGGTGTCCCACAAGTGGGTCACACTCACCTGTGTCGCACGGTCGCCATATAAAGGCCAAGTGCGCGGGTGGGCGGAGCAGCTGGGAGGCGGGAGCGGGGAGGGAACAGAATGAAAAAAGGGGCGGGGCCTGCGGTGGTGGCGGGAAGCGGGGAGCGGGGAGGGAAGACGGAGGGCGGCGAGGGTAGGCGGGCAAACAGGAAGGACTAGCTGAGAAAAATTACAGAATTACAGAAAACAGAGGAAAAAAACGCTAACACGGGCAGGGAAGCAAGGAGACAAATTAGCAAGCACAAATGGCGGGCAAAAACAAAACAAAACAAACGACAACGGAGTCGGCCGGCAGCGAGGCAGGCAGCGAGGCAGGGACAAGGCTGAGGGGCACACGCAGCAGCTGGTGGCCGTGCGGCGCAGGGGTGTCCCACAAGTGGGTCACCCCTGGACTGGACAAGACAAAAGGAAGTAAAGTCATATGCGGGTGCTCGGAAAAGAACGCGAACAACATCCCCTCAGGAAGGAAATCGAGCGTCAATCAAACAAGAGCCCCATATGAAGACTGACTGCCGCCATCAAGTTGAGCTTTTCACAGTCACCTCAGAAACTGAAAATGAGTGGATCACCCAGAAGCTGATTGGAAACCACCACGAACCTGAGCACAAGAAGACCACGCGAGACGTCTCGCAATTACAAAGATACACTACTGTAACAAAAGATGTTCTCGTCAAAGCAACAGAAAGCCATACAAAAGAAATGGAGATGCATCTTCGTAGCCTAAATAGGCGGCCTGCAGACCCGTGTGGCTGACTGAGGAACTATTAAACATGTTAGACGCTAAGTTTATTTTGTCAACAAGGGGGAGATGTAATAGTGTGATGCAGTCTAGTGTTTTCATCAAAACGGAACTATAAGAACTGCAGAGGCTGACGGAAGACGACTCACCTGCAACGTGAAACCGAAACGAAACTGGAACAGAGAGATCCTGAGACACTGCCAACTGACAGTCAGGCATTGATGGAGACTGCCGCTGAGAATGAGCTCGACAGGCCCTACCGTATTGCTTCATCAAATAAGTTTAAAGAAAGACAATTTCCTGTTTTGCCGTGGTGTATATTATTTTGTTTTCTTTTATTCACAGAGGGGGGAGATTTAATGATGTTGATGCAAAGTGCCCAGTGACCCAACTGGTCAGGCACTAGGACTGGCCCGAGTGAGGGACGAGGGCAGGCGGAAAGGGAGGAGCTGGGGACCAAGTGGGCCCAGGAAAGGGCAGTAAGCTGTTGGGATTCAAAGAAGGAGGATGAATAATAAAGAAGGTCCATGACCCTACCACACTGTGTCCACCTGAGTTATTGGGGCTGGACACTACAGTTGCGACTCTGCCCAGTGAGAGGCTGTAGGGGATGGCATGC
>NW_028251176.1:0-91409 GCF_964263255.1 Lissotriton vulgaris | reverse complement strand
AAAACCATTGAAATTCCCACGTTATAGTTAGTTGGACTCACTATAACTTGCGCGTGTAATGCACTGCTGATGACATCACATATTACATCACTCATGACATGGTCAGTGACATCACTCATGACATCACTGAAGACACCATCCTTGTGACAGAGAGACTGACCTACTTTCACTGTAAAGTAACTCTTAAAACACATTTTGAAAAATAAAAAATAACATTTATAAAAAAGTGGACATACCTATACCAGATACAACAACCAATTCAGTAATTCCACCATTTATATACACATCCACTTGCTCACCAACACTTCTATATAGTCACTGATACATATACTCATTCATCATATGTAGTGAGACACCTATACATCCATTAACACACTGACAGTCTTCAAAAAGCTGCTCACACACATACTCACACATGCAAATAAACTATTGAACATCCATTTATTTGCATATACAGCTATATATACACTACCACCTTACTTCTAAGGAAACTTACACATACTTACTATCTTAAACAATCACGATAGAAACACATACTTATTAAAACAAGAACTCTTTCAAACTCAGACTCTCACATATACTCAATTATATACACCAATACTCACATATACTACATTAAAACATATGTAGTTACTGTTAAAGACACTAGTGAGACAGTCATTCACTTACTAACACATACATATACACACTCATTCACCCTTACAATCCTACACATATGCTGTCTTCAAAACACATACAAACAGTGAGTCAGTCATTAATGCATCTTTGTGCTAAGTAACACCCCCACCAAATCAAACAGACAATTATAAAGATACTAAAAAAAACATCTAATAACCCATATACACACACATGTAGCTACTCACCAACCCATGCAGCCACTTATACACAAAGTGAAACACTGATACATATATTTAAATATTTACACATTACTCGCTAATATATGTATTCACTAAGATATACTTAATAAGGCAGTTATCCAATCATTTATTTTAAAAAAAAATCCATTAAGACAAAAATTTAAACAAATATTCTTACATCGACCTTAACATACATATATAAAACATATTTATTTATCTGAAAGACACACATTCACTGGATGGTGTCATCAGTGATGTCATGAGTGATGTCACTGACCATGTCATGAGTGATGTAATATGTGATGTCATCAGCAGTGCATTACACGCGCAAGTTATAGTGAGTCCAACTAACTATAACGTGGGAATTTCAATGGTTTTATGTCAGTAAAATTTCCAGCTAACTATAACTGGTGTGAAACTTATGGTTTTTTCAGTGAATCTATATGTATATAAATATATATATATATTCACAGAAAAAACCATAGGTTTCACACCAGTTATAGTTAGGAATTAGCATTTAAAAAACCTATCAAATTCACTGAAAAAACCATAGGTTTAACACCAGTTATAGTTAGCTGGAAATTTTACTGACATAAAACCATTGAAATTCCCACGTTATAGTTAGTTGGACTCACTATAACTTGCGCGTGTAATGCACTGCTGATGACATCACATATTACATCACTCATGACATGGTCAGTGACATCACTCATGACATCACTGAAGACACCATCCTTGTGGCAGAGAGACTGACCTACTTTCACTGTAAAGTAACTCTTAAAACACATTTTGAAAAATAAAAAATAACATTTATAAAAAAGTGGACATACCTATACCAGATACAACAACCAATTCAGTAATTCCACCATTTATATACACATCCACTTGCTCACCAACACTTCTATATAGTCACTGATACATATACTCATTCATCATATGTAGTGAGACACCTATACATCCGTTAACACACTGACAGTCTTCAAAAAGCTGCTCACACACATACTCACACATGCAAATAAACTATTGAACATCCATTTATTTGCATATACAGCTATATATACACTACCACCTTACTTCTAAGGAAACTTACACATACTTACTATCTTAAACAATCACGATAGAAACACATACTTATTAAAACAAGAACTCTTTCAAACTCACACTCTCACATATACTCAATTATATACACCAATACTCACATATACTACATTAAAACATATGTAGTTACTGTTAAAGACACTAGTGAGACAGTCATTCACTTACTAACACATACATATACACACTCATTCACCCTTACAATCCTACACATATGCTGTCTTCAAAACACATACAAACAGTGAGTCAGTCATTAATGCATCTTTGTGCTAAGTAACACCCCCACCAAATCAAACAGACAATTATAAAGATACTAAAAAAAACATCTAATAACCCATATACACACACATGTAGCTACTCACCAACCCATGCAGCCACTTATACACAAAGTGAAACACTGATACATATATTTAAATATTTACACATTACTCGCTAATATATGTATTCACTAAGATATACTTAATAAGGCAGTTATCCAATCATTTATTTTTAAAACAAATCCATTAAGACAAAAATTTAAACAAATATTCTTACATCGACCTTAACATACATATATAAAACATATTTATTTATCTGAAAGACACACATTCACTGGATGGTGTCATCAGTGATGTCATGAGTGATGTCACTGACCATGTCATGAGTGATGTAATATGTGATGTCATCAGCAGTGCATTACACGCGCAAGTTATAGTGAGTCCAACTAACTATAACGTGGGAATTTCAATGGTTTTATGTCAGTAACATTTCCAGCTAACTATAACTGGTGTGAAACCTATGGTTTTTTCAGTGAATTTGATAGGTTTTTTAAATGCTAATTCCTAACTATAACTGGTGTGAAACCTATGGTTTTTTCAGTGAATCTATATGTATATATATATATATATATATATTCACAGAAAAAACCATAGGTTTCACACCAGTTATAGTTAGGAATTAGCATTTAAAAAAACCTATCAAATTCACTGAAAAAACCATAGGTTTAACACCAGTTATAGTTAGCTGGAAATTTTACTGACATAAAACCATTGAAATTCCCACGTTATAGTTAGTTGGACTCACTATAACTTGCACGTGTAATGCACTGATGACACCATCCAGTGAATAGGTGTCTTTCAGATAAATAAATATGTTTTATATATGTATGTTAAGGTCGATGGAAGAATATTTGTTTAAATTATTGTCTTAATGGATGTTTTTTAAAAAAAAAATAATTGGATGTCTGCCTTATTAAGTGTATCTTAGTGAATACATATATTAGCGAGTGAAAGTAGGTCAGTCTCTCTGTCATCAGTGATGTCATGAGTGATGTCACTGACCATGTCATGAGTGATGTAATATGTGATGTCATCAGCAGTGCATTACACGTGCAAGTTATAGTGAGTCCAACTAACTATAACGTGGGAATTTCAATGATTTTATGTCAGTAAAATTTCCAGCTAACTATAACTGGTGTGAAACCTATGGTTTTTTCAGTGAATTTCAAAGGTTTTTTAAATGCTAATTCCATTCTATATCGAGTTTCTAACCTTTTTTTTTTTTAAAATATGTTTTTTTTTAAGTATTCATTTTTTTATATATTTTTTTTCTTTTGCGCTCTGGGTGCGCGCTCCGGGAAGCTTTCAGCTAAGCTCTCCGGTAAGCTTTCCGGTGAGCTCACCTGAAAGCGCACCCAGAGCGCTACTGTCGTTCGTGAAAAAAAATATGAATGAAAACTTAATAATAATGCAAAACATTTCGTACCATACAAATAAAATCTGTTTTTTTTTATAAGGAAAATGATTATGTATTTCTGTAAAAGTTTGATGACGTCACTTTGGCGCGCAACGTAAGTGCCCTCGGAAGTGCCTACGATCGCGCCGCGTAAACGCACCCGGAAGCGCCCAAGATCGCGCCACGTTTGCGCCCCGGAAGCGCCTACGATCGCGCCGCGTAAACGCACCCGGAAGTGCTCCAGAGCGCGCTGCATAAGCGCGTCGGGTCATGTGACCCTAAAATAACACTTTTCATTGGTTGCTAACAGTTTTTTTTTACAAAGAATGAAATCCCCACCCATTTCCTTCACTATTGTTTTGTACTTGGAGAGAGCAAGAGCTGTTCTGTGTACTATCTTCATCTCCTACTTACCTGATCTACAGCAATGGCTGCAAGAGAGTCATCCAGTAGTGATTCAGAGGCATTTGTAGATGAGGACCCTCCTAGGCAGAAGAAAAAAATCCATTTCATCTGGAAATTTTATAACATCCCTGAAGGAGAAAAAAAAGTCAACGCTTCAAAAGTAACCTGCAAAATATGTGGTAGTACTTTATCCAGAGGCAATCCTCTGAAAAAATATAGTTTTGGAAATGCCAATTTAATCAGGCATGTCAAAAGAAGACACCCAAACAACTTTGCGAGGGGGAGTGTCAGAGACCTGGCACGGAAATTACCCACAGATGGCGGCAGCACCTCCACTGGTGGAGCAACACCTTCGGGACCATCCCGTAGAAGAATGGTCCCTAACATACAGCCAGAGTTTGCAGGCATCAAATTTCTGTGCACGGAGTGTGACGAACTGCTCTGCTATGGGGAGCAGAGTGTTGAACTCATTGCCCAAAAGAAACAGCAACACCACTGCCCTGACAGTCCCTAAATTTTCACATTTTTTTGCTCCTGTTGAGCCGTTTTGGAATCCCTGTTTTTTGTTTTTCCCTTGACAAAAATCCAAAAAAATTATAAAATTGTTTTAAAAAGTCTAAAAAAATAAAATAAAACAACAAAATAAAAAAAAACAGTTCTTTTCAGAACTACCTCTAATTTAAAAAAAATGCAATTTTTTGGGTGAAAAAAAATCTGTCATTTTTTATCTCCATCGTAAGCTCCCCAGTAAGCTTTCATCAAAACTAGAGGGTCAGAGGGGGTCTACTCTTCCCCCTTATGGTCATTTGCCCCTTTTTTTTAAACCCCTTGTGTCTCGATTTTACCGAGACACAAGATGGCGGCCGCTCCAGACTGTTTAGAATGTTTACAGATACCCAAGAGCCAATCAGCTTTCTGCGCGCAAGTCGCGTGGCGCGACTTGAGCGCTTTCCGGTGCGCGCACCGGAGAGCGCCTATAGATATATATATTTTTTTGAACCTAAATTACTCAAAATCCACTGGAACACATATCTTGAGACATAGCAAAGGCACATCGGGCTACCAGTCCCTACAATTTTGCCAAGTTTGCTGTATATCCATTCAGCCGTTCGAGCTAAAAGTTAAATCGACCGCCCTATGGAAATTAACATGGGGAAAACGCGTTTTGGGACCCCCCTTTTATCTCGTCCCCCGCTTGACGTATCCCCCCCAAACTTTCAAGGAAGAACCGGAGCTCGACGAGGCCATTTTCAGGAACTTTTCAGGCAGATTCGTCAACCGGTGCCAAAGTTATTCCAAATAGAATTTTGAGATTTAACATTGAAAAATCTCGCGACCGCCAGTAGGTAATATATATATATATATATATATATATATATATATATATATATATATATATATATATATATATATATATTACCTACTGGCGGTCGCCAGTAGGTATATATAGTTAGGACAGTTTACCATAGGAAATCCCCAACATTCTATTGGGAATAACTTTGGCCCTGGTTGATGAATCTTCGCAAATTTCTCAAAGAAGATGGCTCGCTCCGCTCCCCTCCTTCCCTGAAGATTTGGGGGGATTCGTCAAGTGGGGGCTGAGAAAAAAGGGGGGTCCCAAAACGTGTTTTCCCCATGTTAATTTCCATAGGACCTTGGAAATTAACATGGGGAAAACGCGTTTTGGGACCCCCCTTTTATCTCGTCCCCCGCTTGACGTATCCCCCCCAAACTTTCAAGGAAGAACCGGAGCTCGACGAGGCCATTTTCAGGAACTTTTCAGGCAGATTCGTCAACCGGTGCCAAAGTTATTCCAAATAGAATTTTGAGATTTAACATTGAAAAATCTCGCGACCGCCAGTAGGTAATATATATATATATATATATATATATATATATATATATATATATATATATATATATATTACCTACTGGCGGTCGCCAGTAGGTATATATAGTTAGGACAGTTTACCATAGGAAATCCCCAACATTCTATTGGGAATAACTTTGGCCCTGGTTGATGAATCTTCGCAAATTTCTCAAAGAAGATGGCTCGCTCCGCTCCCCTCCTTCCCTGAAGATTTGGGGGGATTCGTCAAGTGGGGGCTGAGAAAAAAGGGGGGTCCCAAAACGTGTTTTCCCCATGTTAATTTCCATAGGACCTTTAGACTTAGCTACAGCTTGAACCGCTGAAGGGAATTACACCAAACTTGTCAAAATGGTAGTGTCTGGTATGTAGATCACGCTTTTGGTAAAATAGTGTAAATCCTTCCAGTGGTTCCTGAGAAAATTAGAAGAGAAATCAATTATATATCTATAAGCGCGAACGCGTGCGCGCACCCCGCGATTTTTCGCGATTTTTTTTTTGGGCGGGGCTTGGGGGGGGCTTGGGGGGCTTCTCTCTTTTACTTTTATGTGTTTTATTTAGATTTCGAGGTTGCCCACTCCTCGTTTTACCCCCGAGATCACCGCCGCGGCCCGAGCCACCTCAAGATGGCCGCCACCGCCTGGTTGTGGGCGGGGCCGGGAGGACTTGGTTTCCGCTTCCCCCTGCCTGGGGGAAGCGTTCGATGTGTCCGCCTGGTACCGCCCGGTCTCCCGAACAAGAGAGCCTCAGCCAGACTGCAGTCTCGTGACTACCTCAGCAGCAGAGCACGGCCGCTTCCTCCGCTGCTGGGAGTTTGCTGTGAGTTTGTGGCTGCCGTGGAGCCGGGCGGGGAACAGCATCAGCAGGTAGGAGTGCCCGGGGAGGCAGCGGAACAGAGCTGCCGGGAGGAGCATGGATAACAAGCCCCTGCTGGAGCAGCGACCGCCCGCCTACAGCCCTGCGGGGCAGGAGGGCTACGGGCAGCACAGCTACGGGACCATTAACCCGCCGCCGCCGGGCTTCCAGCCAGCCCAGCCGGGCTTCCAGGCGCCGCCTCCGTACCCCTACCCCAACGCCGTGGCCACAGGTTATGCAACTTCCTCACACACGGCAGAGTGGAATGAAGCGCTGTCGCAGCACTTACGGTCTCACCTCTCCGCACATGCCCCCGTGGGCGTGGGCGGGCGCCCACAGTAAGACACACACTCAGAAGGGTGGAGGGGGCATTGGTAGTGTCGGGAATGACTGCTGGGGACAGAGGGTCCTCCGCTCTTGCAGTGCTTGCGCTGTGTGTGGGGATCAGAGAATACTGGGGGGCTCTGAGGATTACACTCCTGGCAGTGCTGATGGTATTGTGGTAAGACCATAGGTCTGGCGGCAGGTGGAGGCTCTGAGGACAAGGAAGAGCTGACAGAAAGGCTGCAAGATTTCACAGATTCACTTTTTAGCTTGCCAGTTGCTAATATGGCGTGTTTATTCTAATTAAATGGGGCATTGATGGAGAAAGGAGGGCGTTGTAGTAGATAAGCTACCCGTGTAATAGCAGGAAAAGGAGTCCAGTTGTGTGAAGTGCTCATTAGCGATCGGCTGGAATTATCTCCATAACAATGTTTGCTTTCACTACAAGACTTCCAGTTAATTGCAATTATCGTTGGATGGCTATGAAGGGAGGGAAGACAGCAGGTGCTCAGCTTCTCTGGTCATGTGATGGTTTCTTTGCAGAAGCACTTCAGGCATAATCACCTGCATGTCTGCGTGCACGTGTGATAATGGAGACCCCCACCCCCTATAATCTCCCCCTATACCCGCTCTGCTGGGCCTCCCGTCTCCGCATGAGACACTATGCACTGTCTTCTTCTTAGTGAATCTCCAGCTCCATTACTCTGTGTTTCTGGAACATCACAAGGCCGGGCTACTATCCAGATACTTGGGTCCGCGCGCTGTTTCGCAGCTACCTATCATGTCGTGACAGGTTTATGATCTCATAAAACATAAGCACGTTGAATATGCTGCTTTTTGCATTACTTTGCAAACATGATGTTTAAAAGGAAATACATCACGTCTAAGCTCTGTAGACTAATGTATCAACTGTAGGTAATATGTGCGTGACGCCATACCCAGGGGTTCGATTCCCGCCTATACCATTCAGGTTTTCATACTTCTGAGGTCGATAAAATTAAAATGACTACCATTATGCGGGGGTACATTAAGGAAGTGATATTCCATCCCAAGATGTCATTCGGAGTGAATGTGTGTGAGCTTTATTTTATACACACACTGTACGTTAAAGTTTCGAAATCAGGTTTAACAATCTGTTTTTGATGTCTGCATTTATTCAATGGATTTTTGTTGGATGGTGTGTATTTTTTTAGGCGATCCGTAATGGTGTGATTAACAGACACAATTTGAGAGTGCAAAGTAGTGGTGGCTGGTGACATTTAAAACACCCAGCCACCCTCCCACCCACTATTCATGCACCCCATCCATCCACCCACCCATCCATCCATCCTGCATCCATCCATCATTCATGCATCAATTCACCCATCTATCATGCATGCATCCATCCATGCATCCACCCAACAATCATTCATCCATCATGCATCCAACCATCGTTCATGCATCAAAAATCGGATCCCTAGGGCTGATCAGGTGGTCCCACAAGGATATTAACATATTTAAACGTTATCGGCTAATAGAATTAGCATTTTCAAAACCTTGCAAATTCACTGAAAAAAACATAGGTTTCTGGCCTTATTGAGGTAGGAATTAGCATTTAAAAAACCAATGAAATTCACTGAAAAAACCATAGGTTATACAGTATATATAGTTAGGAATTAGCCTTTAAAAAACCAATGAAATTCACTGAAAAAACCATAGGTTTTAGGCCTTATATAGTTAGGAATTAACATATAAAAAACCATTGAAATTCCTCCTATATAGTTAGCTGGACATTTTATTGATATAAAACCGATGAAATTCGACATAGAGTTAGGTGCACTAACTATTTAGCGGAACATTTTATTGACATAAAACCCAATGAAATTCCATATATAGTTAGTTGCACTAACTATATATCGCGCACCCGCAATCCACTGCTGATGATGTCACATATTACATCATTCATGACATGGTCAGTGACATCACTGATGACATCACTGATGACATCATCCAGTGACTGTGTGTTTCTGTAAAGTTTAAATATGTTTTACATATTGAAGAATGAGTGGATGTATAAGTGTCTGGATGACGGATTTAGTAGGTGCGTGACTGACTGAGCGAGTGAATGAATGTGTCTTACTGAATGCATGGGTTAGTGACTAAACTGTCTGAAAGTGTGCATCAATATGTCTGTTGTTGTGCAAGCTGCTGCATGTGTTGATCAGTAGCTATATGAGTGGCTATATAGCTTATTGATTGGTTGCCCAAGTATTTGTATGGAAGACTGAGTGTGTGTGTAACTGGCTGGGAGGCGAGTGACTCTGTGCAGATCAATGTGTACTTGTATCAGTAATTGTATAAGAGAGTAAGTATGTGTTAGTATATGTTTGAAAAAGTAAGGTGCTCTGTGTTTAACTGTATAGATGAGGAAATCGAAGTGTGATTGATTCTTTACAGGACTGACTAGGTGTGTGAGTAACTCCATGGATGAGTGGCAGTGTGTGAGTGTCTGCATAGGTGTATGAGCGCATATGACAGTGTTGTAATAATGAGTGACTGTATGTACGAGTGATTGTATGGGTGAATGAGTGAATGTGTGCGTAGACGTAGGAATCAGTGAGTGCGTATGTAGTAACTGGTATTGGTGTGTCATGATGTCATCAGTGATGTCATTTGAGATGACATCTCAAATGACATCACTGATGACATCAGTGATGTCATCAGTGATGTCACTGACCATGTAATATGTGACATGATCAGCAGTGGATTGCGGGTGCGCGATATATAGTTAGTGCAACTAACTATATATGGAATTTCATTGGGTTTTATGTCAATAAAATGTCCAGCTAAATAGTTAGTGCACCTAACTCTATGTCGAATTTCATTGGTTTTATATCAATAAAATGTCCAGCTAACTATATAGGAGGAATTTCAATGGTTTTTTATATGTTAATTCCTAACTATATAAGGCCTAAAACCTATGGTTTTTTTAGTAAATTTCATTGGTTTTTTAAAGGCTAATTCCTAACTATATATACTGTATAACCTATGGTTTTTTCAGTGAATATATATATATATATATATATATATATATATATATATATATATATATATATATATATATATATATATATATATATATATATATATATATATTACCTACTGGCGGTCGCCAGTAGGTATATATAGTTAGGATTTTTACCCTGTGGGATTTCTGAAAATTCTATGTCTAATAACTTTGGCGTTTGTGGACGGAATCGGCTGAAATTTTCAGGAAAATGGCACATTTTGTTTCTGAGCAGCTCCTGGAAATTTGGGGGGGTTTCGTCAAGGGGGGGCTGAGAAAAAAGGGGGGTCCCAAAACGCGTTTTTAACATTCAGTTTTCCATAGGGCGGTTGGACTCACTTTTAGCTCGAACGGCTGAATGGATTTGCACGAAACTTGGCAAAATTGTAGGGACTGTTAGCCCGATGTGCCTTTGCTAGGTCTCAATATATGTGCTTCAGTGGATTTTGAGAAATTAACGTTTAAATCAAGATATATATCTGTAACAGCGCTACGGGCAGCGATCCGGTTCGCGTACTTTTCGCTTATCGGAACTATGCGAAGCGAAGCTGATTGGCTCTCCGGTGTCTGTCAACATTCTAAACAGTCCGGTGCGGCCGCCATCTTGTCTCTCGGTAGGATCGAGAGATAAGAGGAGGCCAAAACAAAGGGGGAAATTTCGATAAGGGGGCATAGTACATCCTCCCTGACCCCCTAGGTTTTATGTGGAGGTTGTAAAAGGTTTCTGCAGGGCAAAAAAAAAAAAAAAAATATATATTATTTATGCGTGGTGAGCTCCTAGTACGCGAACCGGGAAGCGCTCTGGGCAGCGTACTATAAGGATAAAAGAATGATAGACTTTTCTAATACTGTATGTTAATTATTTGTTGTTTTTGTTGGGTTTTTTTTGTTTTCTTTATTTTTAATTTTTTTTTTATTGTGATTGTGTTTCATACTTTATTAAATTTTCTAACATTTCATTGTCAGAAATGTCATAATTTATTATAGGGTGTAATTTTTTTTCATTTTGAAGCAGGTTGTCCACTGCTTCAACACATTGTAGAAGTTCGTGGTCTCTACTGTCATCCATAAAGTCATCAATTTTGTCTTGGCTGCTCTCCTTCAGTTCAATTGAAAATGTAACTTGTTGTTCGCCTTCCATTTTGCCTGAAATTTTGAATAAAAAAATATATATTAGTAGAGATTGGGCACTGTTGGGATTAATTTTAGATAGGCAGTTTTTATCAGTGAATTTTTCTTTTGGCAGTGTATAGTATCAGAGTGGAAATATGACTATAAAAAAGTGTATGTAATTTAACGAAGAGAAGTCTAACTCCATTCCTAACTATAACAGAGAAGTCTATCTAAATCCATAACTACTACAGAGGGATAGTGTATATGTATCAGAAAAAGTCTACCATATCAAGTTATAGTGCACAATATACTTCATTTTTAAAAATAACAACTTACCTTCAGAAACAAGTTGAAGTCTTAGGTAAGTATTGAAATGTGATGTACAACAAGAAGTAGCAGTCAAAATGGCTGTGTTTTCTTCTCTTCCTTTATATATATTCAGGTATATAACCAATCAAATATCAGGTAATAAAAGTAGAAATTGAAAGTAAGATTTTTATTGGTTGTCAATTCCAACACTTCAGATGTGTTTTGTGAAGTAATTTACCTCAAGGTATTTAGAGAGGTCTACAGGCTTAATGGCTAAATGGAATTTCAATCAAATTTGTGAAAATGAAAGGGATTGTTATGTAGTATGAGCTAATCTATATTTGGTGAGAGTGTCTCCAGTCCTTTTTCTGTGAATTACTTTCCCACCTTTTCTTTGGGCCGCTTCCCGGGAAGCAGTTTAGTACGCAAACTAGAAGCGTAACGGGAGTCCACCATTTTGTGTTTCGGTCGAATTAACATATAAAATGGAGGTTAAATAATGTTCAGAAAGGGTAGAAGGGGACACGGTACAAGTATTTTGACCCCCCAGGTTTTCTGAGGGTGGCTGAGGAGGACCATATGTGCGGAGAAAAAACATTTGTAAAATAATTTTGGGCGGTTAGCTTCCAGTTCGCGTACCGGGTAGCGCTCTTTGAGCGTAGTTTGTTGAAAATTACAGAAATAAGTTAGAGAAAAGTATTAATTGTGAGTGATCAGATGAAGGGTAGCTCTGAGAAGAGCTTTTGGGTTTATGTTCCATTTAGGTACTTATAAGTGGGTACCAATGCACAGTCTTAAATTCAGAATGAAAATTCTGTTGCCCTCATCTGAGAAGTGAACTCCATCTCCTCTGTAGATATCTTGCATGTAGTAACGCAAGTTTTTATTGTACAGGGAGCCCATTCCATGGTCTCTCATGAAAGCTGAAACAGATTTGTTTACATGCTTCCTCGCTTTCTCAATTTGTGGACCAAATTGGTTGGACCACCTCCATTTCTGTCTTTGGCATATATTGGAATATACCAAGGCAGTTTGAGGAAAAAGTGCCATTAATTGCTCAAAGGTGTCCTTTAAAAGCATTTCCAGACCTACTCCTGTTAAAGTGCCCAAATCATTACCTCCACAATGCACTATTAACAGGTCAGGTTTTGGCAAATGCATAAAGGTTTTCACCAATGGTATCAATTGGTGACATTTTAATCCTCTTTGGCCCAACCATTTAATTTCCACATCTTGTAAATTGAGGTTGTGTAAATTTCTGTTGTCAGCATACCTTTGAGCCCAGTGGATGTAACTATGTCCAACAATCCAGACGTTAAACATGGTGGGAGAAGGTTGTGCTGCAGTCAGATGAAGTGTGGTAATGAAAGGGCAGTTGAAACAGTAGGAGTTTGTAAATAAAAAAAACTGTGGATTTCCAATGCTAATGATTCATTAGCAGTGATTGGTGCATTTCCATTTCTGAAAACAGAAAGTTAGGGTGCATGGATGTGTTCTTGAAACATGTAATTTCAATGGTCAAGGAAGAAACTTTTAATGAAAGATTGCACTGGATATGCAGGTGCACTGAGAGTTCAGAGTTCAATTGAAACATTGTTGTGTGAATTTGCAAACATGAGAGGTCTTCCAGGAGGTCGTTGCTATGGAAAAAAGGCAGAGAGGGCAGAGGGGGGAAGGGTTTTGATTTGAAAAAAGTGAGGGAAGAGTTATGATTGGCTAATATGAGAGATATGTGAAATGAATATCTGTATTTCTGTGCTTTCAATAGCTGCAGCCTCTGGAGTGCATCCTTTTTCTTCTGCTGAAGACAATTTGGTGTATTTCTGAGACTGTTTTTAAAATCCAAAAAGTATTTGCTAAGGTGAGAAAAGATTTATTTATTTTAGATATAGAATAGAATGATTTAAGGAGAAAATGATGAAGAAAGCTGTGTTTTAATACTGTGGCTTTGTCTGTAGTGATATAGAAATAGATTTTGTTACTTTGAGAAATTGTATTTGCATATTCGGTGTAGGATTCTGGCATGTAGTAACTCAAAGTATTGTTGTATATGAAGCGCATTCCATGGTCTCTTATGTAAGCTGAAACAGATATGTTGTTTTTAAAAACCATTTTGAAATCAATTACATTTCTGGATATGTACTGTTAGAGCTTCATAGGTTGTTTTGGGTCATATTTATAAGGCATTTGAGTGTCTTTGATGTTATTTTTTCATTTTTAAATGGAAAGCATTCCTCATGGGGCAAGTGTCTTGTAAATACGCTCTCACCTGCGCTTGGCAAATTTAGATTTTGATTATGGGAGTTACATAGCCATGTTAATAATGTCGGAAAAATGGTGCTAGGGCATTCCAGAAAACGCTTTTGTGAGTCTCAAGGACATTTTCAGTCATTTCCTCTTGAAGGTATACAATTGATTTATATGCTGTGTTTAAAAACGATTCTTTTCTATGATGTTATTTTTTCTCTTTTAAATGGAAAGCGTTCCTCATGGGGCTCTGAGCAGTTCTTAGTCATGTTATCCAATGGGAGGTGGATAACATGGCTAAGAGCATTTGCTGAATAATGCATGAATATCGTTGACTTTTCAGCGTTATTCATGCATTGCGGCCGTTTTTTTTCACATTTGCGAGCAGTTCTTAGCCATGTTATCCAATGGGAGGTGGATAACATGGCTAAGAGCATTTGCAGGATAATGCATGAATATCGCTGACTTTTCAGCGTGATATTCATGCATTGCTACCGCTTTTTATCGCTAAGGAGAAAATGATGAAGAAAGCTGTGTTTTTAAATTGTGGCTTTGTCTGTAGTGATATAGAAATAGATTTTGTTACTTTGCGAAATTGTAATTGCATATTCGGTGTAGCATTCTGGCATGCAGTAACACAAGTGTGCTTGGCAAATGTAAAATTTGATTATGGGAGTTACATAGCCATGTTAATAATGTCCAAACAATGGTGCTGAGTAGTTTTTAGCCATGTTATCCAACATGGGCTTCGATTGGATTTCCACAGAGCATATTATGAAGCCCATTATCGCCGCTTTATCAGCCGTTTTCGGCCGATAATGCGACGATAATTTTAGTGTTCAGGTTTGATAATATTTCCCTACATTCGCAGGGCTAGGTGATAGGCTGAGACCAGCCTGGCATGTAAAATGGCTGCCGTGCACGACAAAATTGTGGCATTGTAAAAAAGGCAAGTTGGCGCAGACATAGGTTTCACACCAGTTATAGTTAGGAATTAGCATTTAAAAAACCTATCAAATTCACTGAAAAAACCATAGGTTTCACACCAGTTATAGTTAGCTGGAAATTTTACTGCCATAAAACCATTGAAATTCCCACGTTATAGTTAGTTGGACTCACTATAACTTGCGCGTGTAATGCACTGCTGATGACATCACATATTACATCACTCATGACATGGTCAGTGACATCACTCATGACATCACTGAAGACACCATCCTTGTGACAGAGAGACTGACCTACTTTCACTGTAAAGTAACTCTTAAAACACATTTTGAAAAATAAAAATTAACATTTATAAAAAAGTGGACATACCTATACCAGATACAACAACCAATTCAGTAATTCCACCATTTATATACACATCCACTTGCTCACCAACACTTCTATATAGTCACTGATACATATACTCATTCATCATATGTAGTGAGACACCTATACATCCGTTAACACACTGACAGTCTTCAAAAAGCTGCTCACACACATACTCACACATGCAAATAAACTATTGAACATCCATTTATTTGCATGTACAGCTATATATACACTACCACCTTACTTCTAAGGAAACTTACACATACTTACTATCTTAAACAATCACGATAGAAACACATACTTATTAAAACAAGAACTCTTTCAAACTCACACTCTCACATATACTCAATTATATACACCAATACTCACATATACTACATTAAAACATATGTAGTTACTGTTAAAGACACTAGTGAGACAGTCATTCACTTACTAACACATACATATACACACTCATTCACCCTTACAATCCTACACATATGCTGTCTTCAAAACACATACAAACAGTGAGTCAGTCATTAATGCATCTTTGTGCTAAGTAACACCCCCACCAAATCAAACAGACAATTATAAAGATACTAAAAAAAACATCTAATAACCCATATACACACACATGTAGCTACTCACCAACCCATGCAGCCACTTATACACAAAGTGAAACACTGATACATATATTTAAATATTTACACATTACTCGCTAATATATGTATTCACTAAGATATACTTAATAAGGCAGTTATCCAATCATTTATTTTTAAAAAAAATCCATTAAGACAAAAATTTAAACAAATATTCTTACATCGACCTTAACATACATATATAAAACATATTTATTTATCTGAAAGACACACATTCACTGGATGGTGTCATCAGTGATGTCATGAGTGATGTCACTGACCATGTCATGAGTGATGTAATATGTGATGTCATCAGCAGTGCATTACACGCGCAAGTTATAGTGAGTCCAACTAACTATAACGTGGGAATTTCAATGGTTTTATGTCAGTAAAATTTCCAGCTAACTATAACTGGTGTGAAACCTATGGTTTTTTCAGTGAATTTGATAGGTTTTTTAAATGCTAATTCCTAACTATAACTGGTGTGAAACCTATGGTTTTTTCAGGGAATCTATATGTATATATATATATATATATATGTAATATATATATATATTCACAGAAAAAACCATAGGTTTCACACCAGTTATAGTTAGGAATTAGCATTTAAAAAACCTATCAAATTCACTGAAAAAACCATAGGTTTAACACCAGTTATAGTTAGCTGGAAATTTTACTGACATAAAACCATTGAAATTCCCACGTTATAGTTAGTTGGACTCACTATAACTTGCGCGTGTAATGCACTGCTGATGACATCACATATTACATCACTCATGACATGGTCAGTGACATCACTCATGACATCACTGAAGACACCATCCTTGTGACAGAGAGACTGACCTACTTTCACTGTAAAGTAACTCTTAAAACACATTTTGAAAAATAAAAAATAACATTTATAAAAAAGTGGACATACCTATACCAGATACAACAACCAATTCAGTAATTCCACCATTTATATACACATCCACTTGCTCACCAACACTTCTATATAGTCACTGATACATATACTCATTCATCATATGTAGTGAGACACCTATACATCCGTTAACACACTGACAGTCTTCAAAAAGCTGCTCACACACATACTCACACATGCAAATGAACTATTGAACATCCATTTATTTGCATATACAGCTATATATACACTACCACCTTACTTCTAAGGAAACTTACACATACTTACTATCTTAAACAATCACGATAGAAACACATACTTATTAAAACAAGAACTCTTTCAAACTCACACTCTCACATATACTCAATTATATACACCAATACTCACATATACTACATTAAAACATATGTAGTTACTGTTAAAGACACTAGTGAGACAGTCATTCACTTACTAACACATACATATACACACTCATTCACCCTTACAATCCTACACATATGCTGTCTTCAAAACACATACAAACAGTGAGTCAGTCATTAATGCATCTTTGTGCTAAGTAACACCCCCACCAAATCAAACAGACAATTATAAAGATACTAAAAAAAACATCTAATAACCCATATACACACACATGTAGCTACTCACCAACCCATGCAGCCACTTATACACAAAGTGAAACACTGATACATATATTTAAATATTTACACATTACTCGCTAATATATGTATTCACTAAGATATACTTAATAAGGCAGTTATCCAATCATTTATTTTTAAAAAAAATCAATTAAGACAAAAATTTAAACAAATATTCTTACATCGACCTTAACATACATATATAAAACATATTTATTTCTCTGAAAGACACACATTCACTGGATGGTGTCATCAGTGATGTCATGAGTGATGTCACTGACCATGTCATGAGTGATGTAATATGTGATGTCATCAGCAGTGCATTACACGCGCAAATTATAGTGAGTCCAACTAACTATAACGTGGGAATTTCAATGGTTTTATGTCAGTAACATTTCCAGCTAACTATAACTGGTGTGAAACCTATGGTTTTTTCAGTGAATCTATATGTATATATATATATATATATATATATTCACAGAAAAAACCATAGGTTTCACACCAGTTATAGTTAGGAATTAGCATTTAAAAAACCTATCAAATTCACTGAAAAAACCATAGGTTTAACACCAGTTATAGTTAGCTGGAAATTTTACTGACATAAAACCATTGAAATTCCCACGTTATAGTTAGTTGGACTCACTATAACTTGCACGTGTAATGCACTGATGACACCATCCAGTGAATAGGTGTCTTTCAGATAAATAAATATGTTTTATATATGTATGTTGAGGTCGATGGAAGAATATTTGTTTAAATTATTGTCTTAATGGATGTTTTTTTAAAAAAAATAATTGGATGTCTGCCTTATTAAGTGTATCTTAGTGAATACATATATTAGCGAGTGAAAGTAGGTCAGTCTCTCTGTCATCAGTGATGTCATGAGTGATGTCACTGACCATGTCATGAGTGATGTAATATGTGATGTCATCAGCAGTGCATTACACGTGCAAGTTATAGTGAGTCCAACTAACTATAACGTGGGAATTTCAATGATTTTATGTCAGTAAAATTTCCAGCTAACTATAACTGGTGTGAAACCTATGGTTTTTTCAGTGAATTTCAAAGGTTTTTTAAATGCTAATTCCTTTCTATATCGAGTTTCTAACATTTTTTTTTTTTAAATATGTTTTTTTTTAAGTATTCATTTTTTTATATATTTTTTTTCTTTTGCGCTCTGGGTGCGCGCTCCGGGAAGCTTTCAGCTAAGCTCTCCGGTAAGCTTTCCGGTGAGCTCACCTGAAAGCGCACCCAGAGCGCTACTGTCGTTCGTGAAAAAAAATATGAATGAAAACTTAATAATAATGCAAAACATTTCGTACCATACAAATAAAATCTGTTTTTTTTTATAAGGAAAATTATTATGTATTTCTGTAAAAGTTTGATGACGTCACTTTGGCGCGCAACGTAAGTGCCCTCGGAAGTGCCTACGATCGCGCCGCGTAAACGCACCCGGAAGCGCCCAAGATCGCGCCACGTTTGCGCCCCGGAAGCGCCTACGATCGCGCCGCGTAAACGCACCCGGAAGTGCTCCGGAGCGCGCTGCGTAAGCGCGTCGGGTCATGTGACCCTAAAATAACACTTTTCATTGGTTGCTAACAGTTTTTTTTACAAAGAATGAAATCCCCACCCATTTCCTTCACTATTGTTTTGTACTTGGAGAGAGCAAGAGCTGTTCTGTGTACTATCTTCATCTCCTACTTACCTGATCTACAGCAATGGCTGCAAGAGAGTCATCCAGTAGTGATTCAGAGGCATTTGTAGATGAGGACCCTCCTAGGCAGAAGAAAAAAATCCATTTCATCTGGAAATTTTATAACATCCCTGAAGGAGAAAAAAAAGTCAACGCTTCAAAAGTAACCTGCAAAATATGTGGTAGTACTTTATCCAGAGGCAATCCTCTGAAAAAATATAGTTTTGGAAATGCCAATTTAATCAGGCATGTCAAAAGAAGACACCCAAACAACTTTGCGAGGGGGAGTGTCAGAGACCTGGCACGGAAATTACCCACAGATGGCGGCAGCACCTCCACTGGTGGAGCAACACCTTCGGGACCATCCCGTAGAAGAATGGTCCCTAACATACAGCCAGAGTTTGCAGGCATCAAATTTCTGTGCACGGAGTGTGACGAACTGCTCTGCTATGGGGAGCAGAGTGTTGAACTCATTGCCCAAAAGAAACAGCAACACCACTGCCCTGACAGTCCCTAAATTTTCACATTTTTTTGCTCCTGTTGAGCCGTTTTGGAATCCCTGTTTTTTGTTTTTCCCTTGACAAAAATCCAAAAAAATTATAAAATTGTTTTAAAAAGTCTAAAAAAAAAAATAAAACAACAAAATAAAAAAAAACAGTTCTTTTCAGAACTACCTCTAATTTAAAAAAAAATGCAATTTTTTTGGTGAAAAAAAATCTGTCATTTTTTATCTCCATCGTACGCTCCCCAGTAAGCTTTCATCAAAACTAGGGGGTCAGAGGGGGTCTACTCTTCCCCCTTATGGTCATTTGCCCCTTTTTTTTTAAACCCCTTGTGTCTCGATTTTACCGAGACACAAGATGGCGGCCGCTCCAGACTGTTTAGAATGTTTACAGATACCCAAGAGCCAATCAGCTTTCTGCGCGCAAGTCGCGTGGCGCGACTTGAGCGCTTTCCGGTGCGCGCACCGGAGAGCGCCTATAGATATATATATTTTTTTGAACCTAAATTACTCAAAATCCACTGGAACACATATCTTGAGACATAGCAAAGGCACATCAGTCTACCAGTCCCTACAATTTTGCCAAGTTTGCTGTATATCCATTCAGCCGTTCGAGCTAAAAGTTAAATCGACCGCCCTATGGAAATTAACATGGGGAAAACGCGTTTTGGGACCCCCCTTTTATCTCATCCCCCGCTTGACGTATCCCCCCCAAACTTTCAAGGAAGAACCGGAGCTCGACGAGGCCATTTTCAGGAACTTTTCAGGCAGATTCGTCAACCGGTGCCAAAGTTATTCCAAATAGAATTTTGAGATTTAACATTGAAAAATCTCGCGACCGCCAGTAGGTAATATATATATATATATATATATATATATATATATATATATATATATATATATATATATATATATATATATATATATATATATTACCTACTGGCGGTCGCCAGTAGGTATATATAGTTAGGACAGTTTACCATAGGAAATCCCCAACATTCTAGTGGGAATAACTTTGGCCCTGGTTGATGAATCTTCGCAAATTTCTCAAAGAAAATGGCTCGCTCCGCTCCCCTCCTTCCCTGAAGATTTGGGGGGATTCGTCAAGTGGGGGCTGAGAAAAAAGGGGGGTCCCAAAACGTGTTTTCCCCATGTTAATTTCCATAGGACCTTTAGACTTAGCTACAGCTTGAACCGCTGAAGGGAATTACACCAAACTTGTCAAAATGGTAGTGTCTGGTATGTAGATCACGCTTTTGGTAAAATAGTGTAAATCCTTCCAGTGGTTCCTGAGAAAATTAGAAGAGAAATCAATTATATATCTATAAGCGCGAACGCGTGCGCGCACCCCGCGATTTTTCGCGATTTTTTTTTTGGGCGGGGCTTGGGGGGGGGGGCTTGGGGGGCTTCTCTCTTTTATTTTTATGTGTTTTATTTAGATTTCGAGGTTGCCCACTCCTCGTTTTACCCCCGAGATCACCGCCGCGGCCCGAGCCACCTCAAGATGGCCGCCGCCACCTGGTTGTGGGCGGGCCGGGAGGACTTGGTTTCCGCTTCCCCCTGCCTGGGGGAAGCGTTCTATGTGTCCGCCCGGTACCGCCCGGTCTCCCGAACAAGAGAGCCTCAGCCAGACTGCAGTCTCGTGACTACCTCAGCAGCAGAGCACGGCCGCTTCCTCCGCTGCTGGGAGTTTGCTGTGAGTTTGTGGCTGCCGTGGAGCCGGGCGGAGAACAGCATCAGCAGGTAGGAGTGCCCGGGGAGGCAGCGGAACGGAGCTGCCGGGAGGAGCATGGATAACAAGCCCCTGCTGGAGCAGCGACCGCCCGCCTACAGCTCTGCGGGGCAGGAGGGCTACGGGCAGCACAGCTACGGGACCATTAACCCGCCGCCGCCGGGCTTCCAGCCAGCCCAGCCGGGCTTCCAGGCGCCGCCTCCGTACCCCTACCCCAACGCCGTGGCCACAGGTTATGCAACTTCCTCACACACGGCAGAGTGGAATGAAGCGCTGTCGCAGCACTTACGGTCTCACCTCTCCGCACATGCCCCCGTGGGCGTGGGCGGGCGCCCACAGTAAGACACACACTCAGAAGGGTGGAGGGGGCATTGGTAGTGTCGGGAATGACTGCTGGGGACAGAGGGTCCTCCGCTCTTGCAGTGCTTGCGCTGTGTGTGGGGATCAGAGAATACTGGGGGGCTCTGAGGATTACACTCCTGGCAGTGCTGATGGTATTGTGGTAAGACCATAGGTCTGGCGGCAGGTGGAGGCTCTGAGGACGAGGAAGAGCTGACAGAAAGGCTGCAAGATTTCACAGATTCACTTTTTAGCTTGCCAGTTGCTATTATGGCGTGTTTATTCTAATTAAATGGGGCATTGATGGAGAAAGGAGGGCGTTGTAGTAGATAAGCTACCCGTGTAATAGCGATCGGCTGGAATTATCTCCATAACAATGTTTGCTTTCACTACAAGACTTCCAGTTAATTGCAATTATCGTTGGATGGCTATGAAGGGAGGGAAGACAGCAGGTGCTCAGCTTCTCTGGTCATGTGATGGTTTCTTTGCAGAAGCACTTCAGGCATAATCACCTGCATGTCTGCGTGCACGTGTGATAATGGAGACCCCCACCCCCTATATTCTCCCCCTATACCCGCTCTGCTGGGCCTCCCGTCTCCGCATGAGACACTATGCACTGTCTTCTTCTTAGTGAATCTCCAGCTCCATTACTCTGTGTTTCTGGAACATCACAAGGCCGGGCTACTATCCAGATACTTGTGTCCGCGCGCTGTTTCGCAGCTACCTATCATGTCGTGACAGGTTTATGATCTCATAAAACATAAGCACGTTGAATAAGCTGCTTTTTGCATTACTTTGCAAACATGATGTTTAAAAGGAAATACATCACGTCTAAGCTCTGTAGACTAATGTATCAACTGTAGGTAATATGTGCGTGACGCCATACCCAGGGGTTCGATTCCCGCCTATACCATTCAGGTTTTCATACTTCTGAGGTCGATAAAATTAAAATGACTACCATTATGCGGGGGTACATTAAGGAAGTGATATTCCATCCCAAGATGTCATTCGGAGTGAATGTGTGTGAGCTTTATTTTATACACACACTGTACGTTAAAGTTTCGAAATCAGGTTTAACAATCTGTTTTTGATGTCTGCATTTATTCAATGGATTTTTGTTGGATGGTGTGTATTTTTTTAGGCGATCCGTAATGGTGTGATTAACAGACACAATTTGAGAGTGCAAAGCAGTGGTGGCTGGTGACATTTAAAACACCCAGCCACCCTCCCACCCACTATTCATGCACCCCATCCATCCACCCACCCATCCATCCATCCTGCATCCATCCATCATTCATGCATCAATTCACCCATCTATCATGCATGCATCCATCCATGCATCCATCCAACAATCATTCATCCATCATGCATCCAACCATCGTTCATGCATCAAAAATCGGATCCCTAGGGCTGATCAGGTGGTCCCACAAGGATATTAACATATTTAAACGTTATCCGCTAATAGAATTAGCATTTTCAAAACCTTGCAAATTCACTGAAAAAAACATAGGTTTCTGGCCTTATTGAGGTAGGAATTAGCATTTAAAAAACCAATGAAATTCACTGAAAAAACCATAGGTTATACAGTATATATAGTTAGGAATTAGCCATTAAAAAACCAATGAAATTCACTAAAAAAAACATAGGTTTTAGGCCTTATATAGTTAGGAATTAACATATAAAAAAACATTGAAATTCCTCCTATATAGTTAGCTGGACATTTTATTGATATAAAACCAATGAAATTCGACATAGAGTTAGGTGCACTAACTATTTAGCTGAACATTTTATTGACATAAAACCCAATGAAATTCCATATATAGTTAGTTGCACTAACTATATATCGCGCACCCGCAATCCACTGCTGATGATGTCACATATTACATCATTCATGACATGGTCAGTGACATCACTGATGACATCACTGATGACATCATCCAGTGACTGTGTGTTTCTGTAAAGTTTAAATATGTTTTACATATTGAAGAATGAGTGGATGTATAAGTGTCTGGATGACGGATTTAGTAGGTGCGTGACTGACTGAGCGAGTGAATGAATGTGTCTTACTGAATGCATGGGTTAGTGACTAAACTGTCTGAAAGTGTGCATCAATATGTCTGTTGTTGTGCAAGCTGCTGCATGTGTTGATCAGTAGCTATATGAGTGGCTATATAGCTTATTGATTGGTTGCCCAAGTATTTGTATGGAAGACTGAGTGTGTGTGTAACTGGCTGGGAGGCGAGTGACTCTGTGCAGATCAATGTGTACTTGTATCAGTAATTGTATAAGAGAGTAAGTATGTGTTAGTATATGTTTGAAAAAGTAAGGTGTTCTGTGTTTAACTGTATAGATGAGGAAATCGAAGTGTGATTGATTCTTTACAGGACTGACTAGGTGTGTGAGTAACTCCATGGATGAGTGGCAGTGTGTGAGTGTCTGCATAGGTGTATGAGTGCATATGACAGTGTTGTAATAATGAGTGACTGTATGTACGAGTGATTGTATGGGTGAATGAGTGAATGTGTGCGTAGACGTAGGAATCAGTGAGTGCGTATGTAGTAACTGGTATTGGTGTGTCATGATGTCATCAGTGATGTCATTTGAGATGACATCTCAAATGACATCACTGATGACATCAGTGATGTCATCAGTGATGTCACTGACCATGTAATATGTGCCTTGATCAGCAATGGATTGCGGGTGCGCGATATATAGTTAGTGCAACTAACTATATATGGAATTTCATTGGGTTTTATGTCAATAAAATGTCCAGCTAAATAGTTAGTGCACCTAACTCTATGTCGAATTTCATTGGTTTTATATCAATAAAATGTCCAGCTAACTATATAGGAGGAATTTCAATGGTTTTTTATATGTTAATTCCTAACTATATAAGGCCTAAAACCTATGGTTTTTTTAGTGAATTTCATTGGTTTTTTAAAGGCTAATTCCTAACTATATATACTGTATAACCTATGGTTTTTTCAGTGAATATATATATATATATATATATATATATATATATATATATATATATATATATATATATATATATATATATATTACCTACTGGCGGTCGCCAGTAGGTATATATAGTTAGGATTTTTTCTCTATGGGATTTTTGAAAATTCTATGTCTAATAACTTTGGCGTTTGTGGACGGAATTGGCTGAAATTTTCAGGAAAATGGAACATTTTGTTTCTGAGCAGCCCCTGACAATTTGGGGGGGTTTCATCAAGGGGGGGCCGAGAAAAAAGGGGGGTCCCAAAACGCGTTTTTCCCATGGTAATTTCCATAGGGCGGTTGGCCTCACTTTTAGCTCGAACGGCTGAATGGATTTGCACGAAACTTGGCAAAATTGTAGGGAATGTTAGCCCGATGTGCCTTTGCTAGGTCTCAATATATGTGCTCCAGTGGATTTTGAGTAATTTAGGTTCAAAAAAAGATATATATCTGGGCGGAGCCTAACCACACATCTGATCTGATTGGCTGTCAGCACTTCATCCAAGAAGTGTTGGCAGCCATCTTGGGACCAATATACATGATAGCACCTCATTAAAAAGCATTGTAGTTAATAGAGGGTTTTAGGACTTTAGTTACATTGTAAATCATTTGTTGATGGTACCATACTCGTTTTAGGAATTGTGGTGGGTTCTAAGGTGATTTTACCATGTGAAAAAACCTTCTGCTGTGATATCATGAATATTGTTTGAAAGAAAACTAATATCTCATGATTTTCCCACAGTGGTTTGGAAGGGGATCTATAAGCTAAACTGAAAGCATATTTTCTGTAAATTCACATTATCTTTCTCAGTCATGTGAAAATGAAGTCTGACATTCTCAGTAAAACATGTACATCCAACAAGGACAGAGACTGTCAGTTGATTCCTTTGTGTTCTACTGCAGCCTCCTAGAGTGTTCTAAAGAACAACTAGAGCGCTAACAGTCCTACTTATTACAAAGGTATGGCACACCTGAAGCCATCTTGATTGGAATAAAATGGTAACTCTTAAAACATTTAATTTAAAAAGAAACAACATGAGGGGGTATATTTTGCCATAGAAAGTATGATTAGTGCTGCAGAATGAAAAATTAGGGCACATTTTGAGTGACTTCTCAAATCCTTTTCTATTTCATTAAAACATTCTGACATGCAGTCTCCCAAAATGGCCACCAGAGACAAAAGAGCCCAAATGTAGCCCAAATATCACCCAGATGTAGCCCAAGTATAGCCCAATGACAGAATATCCCAGAGTGTTCTAAAGAACAACTAGAGCGCTAACAGTCCTACTTATTACAAAGGTATGGCACACCTGGAGCCATCGTGATGGGAATAAAGTGGTAACTCTTAAAACATTTAATTTAAAAAGGAACAAAATGAGGGGGTATATTATGCAATAGAAGGTATTATTAGTGCTGCAGAAAGAAAAATGCGAAATTTCCTAGCTAACGTAACGGAAAGTTTCAATTCTATTAAGGACTAGGAGGCGAGGATTATGCAGTCCTTTCTTCTCTTTATTATAATCAGCACTTCAAAGAAAAACCAATCAAAACATTTTTCTTGAACCACAACTCCCATGAGCACATGGGAAAACAGTGTCCATAGCAACCAGCAACCAATGATGGCTCCGTCCGCCGTATAACTAGCCATGACGTCCTCTTCTATTCCTCGTCTTCTCTGTGAGGCAGACAGTTTCGTAACACACCTTATTCTTTCTAGTCGTGTCCTAAAGTAAATAAGGAAA
This sequence comes from Lissotriton vulgaris, assembly GCF_964263255.1. Classification (NCBI taxonomy): domain Eukaryota; kingdom Metazoa; phylum Chordata; class Amphibia; order Caudata; family Salamandridae; genus Lissotriton; species Lissotriton vulgaris. The sequence goes on along the minus strand of NW_028251176.1, from coordinate 65,100 downwards.
ACGTTATCCAGTCCTTCTGACCAGAAGCGAGGCACATCAATACATAGCATGTAGAAAACTACGAAGCATGACTCATGCCTAAACAGTATAGTTAGCAAATCAGTTAACTGACATGGTCAAAAACAGTGATCTTCACAATGCATAGTATAACACGGTTGCAATATACTTCAAAAAGTAGTACTTACTGAAATACGAAGGTACACGGGGGGGACGAGGCCGCCCCGGCTCGGGTGGGATAATCCTCGCCTCCTAGTCCTTAATAGAATTGAAACTTTCCGTTACGTTAGCTAGGAAATTTCGCATTCTATGTCAGGACGGAGGCGAGGATTATGCAGTTTCAAAGCTTATCCACAACAAGCTCTGCTGCGCCATAGATAGGCTTGAAGTAAAACTTTTTGAAGGTAGATTCCGAGGACCAGTCTGCTGCCGCCATAATGTCCTCTAACCTACCACCTACCTGAATGGCTTTTGAAGCCATGGCACCTCTAACAGAGTGAGCTCCGAACGTGGTCACATCTATGCCCGCCTCGGCCATAAGCCAACGGACCCATCGGGCAATAGACGGGGATGAAACCGCTTTAAAAGGTTTCCTCAGAGCAATGAGGAGTTGACGCTCTCCCGGTGGGCGACAATCCTCGGTCATGTCTTCATACGCCTTGAGGCAACGCACCACACACAATTTTGGGTGATCTGAGAAAGATGGGTACGATACTGACCTGATGCTAGTCTTTGTACGCCTAGCCACTGTGAACGTTACCCCTTCCGGAGTAAATACGCGTGCCGAGACGTCTAGCGCCCGCACGTCAGAGACTCGTTTACACGAAATCAGACACAGCAACATAGCCAGCTTCGCTGACAGTTCTTTCCTAGACAGGTAGCTATTATCACGCCAAGAGGTAAGGAACCTGAGAATGATATTGACATCCCAGAGATTGGAGTACCTGGGCTCGGGAGGAGCCGAAAGCCTGGCGCCTTTCATAAGTTTGCAAACCCAAGGGTGTTCTCCCGCCGGGCGTCCATCGACGTGAACATGTCCTGCCGAAATGGCGGACCGGAAAGAATTAATGGACCGATACGCCAAACCCGAGTCGGACAGTTCAGCCAGGAAATTCAGAACGAGGGTAATGTCGGCCCCCACCGGATCGGCGTGTCTTCCCAGACACCAACGACGCCACCGCTGCCAAGCCGATCGGTACCTTTTGATCGTACCAGGGGCCCAGGCCTTGCTGATGAGCTCTGCTGCTCCCGCCGAAAGGCGGTCGTCCTGCCACCGACCCCGGAAATCCTCCATGCCATGAGGACCAGGGTCCCTTGAAGTACCAGCGGGTGCCCTTCTCCCAGAGGCCCCGAAAGTAGCGACGGAAACGAGGGCAGTTGAATTGGACAGTCCCAAGACAGCTCCAGCAGTGAGGGAAACCATGCCTGAGCCCGCCAAAAGGGGGTCACTAGAACCAGGGAAGCTCGCTGGCGGCGAACTTGAGCCGCTACTCGAGGAATCATGAGAAAAGGAGGGAAGGCGTACGCCTGTTCCGTCGCCCAGTCCTGTAAAAAGGCATCGACCGCGACCGCCTCCGGGTCCGGCCTCCAGCTCACGAACCTCTGAAGTTGACGGTTGAGCCTGGAGGCAAACAGGTCCAGCGTGAACGGACCCCACGCTCCCTGCAGGGCCTGAAAGACCGCTGTGTGCAGCCTCCAATCGCTGAAGTCCAGGAAGTTTCTGGAGTGCCAGTCCGCTATCGAGTTCTGCGTGCCTGGGAGATATTCCGCCGAGACCGAAATCTGTTTCTCCAGGCAATAGTGCCAGAAGTCCTTCGCCATGTTCGCTAAGGCCTTGGACCGAGGTCCACCCAGGCGATTGATATACTGAACCGCTGACATGTTGTCCATGCGTAGTAGAATACAGCACGATACTTTGTTCTGCGTCAGTGACTTGATCGCAAAGGAGCCCGCCAGAAGCTCCAGGCAGTTGATGTGGAGACGGAGTTCGTCTTCCGACCAACGGCCTCCCATCGTGATCTCTCCGCAACGGGCTCCCCAGCCCTCCCTGCTGGCGTCCGATTCTATGATCAGGTCCGGGCTGGATCCGAAGATCGCTCTCCCGTTCCACGCACTCATGTGTTCTATCCACCATCGCAGTTCCGTCCTCGTTTCCTCCGTGAGGGAGATGAGTTCGGAATAAGTCAGGCCTTTCCGGAGGTGTTGTGCCTTCAGGCGTTGAAGAGCCCTGTAGTGTAGTGGGCCCGGAAAGATCGCTTGGATCGAGGAGGAGAGCAGGCCCACAACACGGGCCAGATGTCGAAGGGAGATCCTGTCCTTCCTCAGGGTCTGTGAAAGTTCCTTGCGGATCTTGTTCACCTTCTGCTGCGGGAGACTGAGACTCGCCGCCTCGGAATCTATGAGGAAGCCCAGGAAAGAGATTTGTCTCTTCGGGAGGAGATCCGATTTCGGGGCATTCACCACAAAACCCAGGTCCTGGAGCAGGGCAATAGTCATGGTCAAGTGTGACCGCAGACGATCCGACGATTGATCCATGATCAGGATGTCGTCGAGGTATATGATCATCCGAACCCCCCTCTCGCGTAGTGTTTCCACCACCGGCCGAAGGAGCTTCGTAAAGCACCATGGGGCCGACGAGAGGCCGAACGGAAGGGCTTGAAATTCGTAAACGTTCTCGTTCCACATGAACTGAAGGAAGCGCCTGTGAGGGGGAAAGATCGGTACCGTGAGATACGCGACCTTCAGGTCCAGACGGACCATCCAATCCCCTTGAAGGAGAATGTCTCGGAGAAGATGGATGCCCTCCATCTTGAAATGGCGGTAGACCAACCACTCGTTGAATTCTCGCAAGTTGATAACTGGGCGAAAGCCTTTGTCCTTTTTCTGGACCAGGAAAATATTGCTGAGGAAGCCCGAAGGGTGCAGGCGCGTTCTGCGAATCGCGCCTTTTTTGAGGAGATCTGCAATTTCTGTGTCGACAAGAAGTCTGTCCTCTGAGGAAAAAACCAAGGGACGAGGGCGAACCCTCTGTAGGGGAGTGCCGTAAAACTCTATCCTGAACCCCTTGACTGTCTGAAGTACCCACGGGTCCGAGGAGATCTTGCTCCAGTTGTGGAGATGATCCCGAAGCCTCCCTCCCAGAACGACTGGGGAAAAAAGGGTAACACTCACCGGAGGGGCCTCCTGGTGCGTTTGCACCACCGTGGTAACCTCTGCCGCGCCCTCGGCCGGCGCCTCTGCTAGGGTAGAAGTTCCCCTGGCGTCCATCATTCCAGCCATTATTACGGCGCTGCTGGGCCTTGTTGTTAGGGCCTTGCTGGGGCTGACGGCCGGAGGAGCGACCCCGTCCTCGTCCGGCCCCAGCAAAAACCCGTCCTGGAAAAATCTTTTTTATGGACGTTTGTGCTCTGTCGAGTGCAGAGAAAGTTGTTACGAACTTGTTGAGTTCCCTAATAAACGGCTCACCAAAAAGCCTGCCTTGTGCAACAGGGCCTGCCTCTGACGTGGCTAGATCCCCTAGCTTCGGATCTATTTTAATGAGGAGGGATCTCCTCCGTTCTGCCGCCAACGCACAGTTTGCGTTCCCCAGGAAGCATAGGGCCCGCTGAGCCCAACCTGCCACGACCTCCGTGGACATCGGAGACCCCGACTCCTTGGCCCTCTCGGCCAACTGGATGATCTGGGTGACGGGGCCCACGGCGTCCAGGAGCTTATCCTGGCAGCTGCGCCAGGAGCGATCGATACCCTTCCTGGGGTCTTTCATAAATTTGGCGAAGAACGCGTACAGCTTCTCGTCAATATCAGGAGTGGCTGCCACTCTGCCCTCCAGTTTACGTCTAGGGCATTCACCCCGCATGCGGGTCCTAACCTCTTTTTCTAGGGGCTGGCGCACTTTACTGGCTACGTACGCCGCCACCTTGGGATCCGGGGTCCATTCCGACGAGCGCGGATGATAGATCCTCGCCGGGTCGAACATGTCCGGGACTTTGTCATCCCCTGCCAGGGACCCAGAGGAGTGCGACGCAGGACGCCAAGGGCGTCCTGAGCCCTCATCCTCATCGTCCGAGGAGGTCTCGTCCTCGGTTACACCCTCTCCCTCCAAGGGGAAACCATCATCTAGGTCTGAATTCGGGGCGACCTCGTCGCCATCATCTCCGGGGAAGAATCCCTCCCGGCAGGGTAGATTTTTAAGCGTCCGCGCACTTTTATGGAAGGATTCCCTCAGGCGGTCGAACTCCTCCAAGTGCCCCGCGTGACGCTTCGCCGACTTTTTTCCTCCCCCCTGCACGCCTTTAGTTCCGCGGTTCGCAGGCACTGCGCCACTGAACACCCCGGGGATACTCTGAGTGAGGGCCTCCACACTCTCCCGCAAAGGAGCCAGCACCGAATCCAGCGCCTGTGACAACGCGCGGCCAACCGCCGGCGGCAGTGGTTGGGAACAGCCAGGTTCTTCCGTCCCCTGAGTGAGGGGAGCCGACTGATCAGCAGTCTGCATCGTGTGAGGGTGAGAGCACTAAACACCTTTACTCAATTACAGAAGGTAGCCCCCTCGCCGGTGCTCAGACAGTACCGCTGTCAACTAAGGGTGCGGTGACTGACAACCGCCACTAGAGGGCGACGCGCACGAGGGCGCGCAGGTACACCGGCCCGGTGTCAGGCGAGGGTTTGTGAGTCAGGTGAAAACCTGCCTCAGCGCACCGATCCGAGGGGCAAGCGCCGCAATCGCAGCCTTAACCCGAACAGCGGCGCCCAACGGATCTAAGGGGAAGCGAAGACGCTCTCCACAGAGCCCGCGATGAGGGAAACAGCAGAGACGGCGCAAGCAGCGCCTGACGCACGTCGAACTGCCGAGGGGCTAAAGCAAATCAAGCGCACCGCAAAGCAAGCGCTATTGCACAAGCAAAACAATTTAATCTACACAAGACACCAAACGTCAGGAAGATAAAAGGTTTGACTTATCTGACGAGCAGAGAAGAAAGAGGAATAGAAGAGGACGTCATGGCTAGTTATACGGCGGACGGAGCCATCATTGGTTGCTGGTTGCTATGGACACTGTTTTCCCATGTGCTCATGGGAGTTGTGGTTCAAGAAAAATGTTTTGATTGTTTTTTCTTTGAAGTGCTGATTATAATAAAGAGAAGAAAGGACTGCATAATCCTCGCCTCCGTCCTGACATAGAATTAGGGCACATTTTGAGTGACTTTTCAAATCCTCTTCTATTTCATTAAACAATTCTGACATGCAGTCTCCCAAAATGGCCACCAGAGACAAAAGAGCCCAAATGTAGCCCAAATATCACCCAGATGTAGCCCAAGTATAGCCCAATGACAGAATGTCCCAGAGTGTTCTAAAGAACAACTAGAGCGCTAACAGTCCTACTTATTACAAAGGTATGGCACACCTGAAGCCATCTTGATTGGAATAAAGTGGTAACTCTTAAAACATTTAATTTAAAAAGGAACAAAATGAGGGGGTATATTTTGCCATATGAATTATGATTAGTGCTGCAGAAAGAAAAATTAGGGCACATTTTGAGTGACTTCTCAAACCCTCTTCAATTTCATTAAAAAATTCTGAAATACAGTCTCCCAAGATGGCCACCAGAGACAAAAGAGCCTAAATGTAGCCCAAATGTCACCCAGATGTAGCCCAAGTATAGCCCAATGACAGAATGTCCCAGAGTGTTCTAAAGAACAACTAGAGCGCTAACAGTCTTACTTATGACAAAAGTATGGCACACCAAAAGCCATCTTGATTGGAATGAAGTGGTAAGTCTGAAAACACTCAATTTAAAAAGGAACAACATGAGGGGGTAAATGTTGCTATAGAAAGTATGATTAGTGCTTCAGAAAGAAAAATTAGGGATCATTTTGAGTGACTTCTCAAATCCTCTTCTATTTCATTAAAAAAATTGTGACATGCAGACTGAAACATGCACTTTGAATACCAGCAGCAGACGTCCCTGGTGAGCAGTAGCTTTACTACAGTGATCTAATGTGCAACTAGAGTGCTAACATTCAGAATTTATGGCAAATGTGTGACACATCCGAATGCCTTCTTGATGGAACCAAAGTAAACAAGCATTGAAAATGCAATAGATCTCGCACTCGTTCAAGGTAAATCCATTCTGTTTGTAATGAGGTGGCTTTTTAGCTTTGCTTTTATTAGTGTTTTTTCAACTTTCATGTTAATAACATGCATCTGTATGCATATAAGTATATGTATGCATGCATTTATGTTTGTATTTATATAGATATACAGATGATATATGTTTATATATGTATGTATATATATATATATATATTCACTGAAAAAACCATAGGCTATAGACCATATATAGTTAGGAATTAGCATTTACAAAACCTTGAAAATTCACTGAAAAAACCATAGGTTATAGACCATATATAGTTAGGAATTAGCATTTACAAAACCTTGAAAATTCACTGAAAAAACCATAGGTTATAGACCATATATAGTTAGGAATTCGCATTTACAAAACCTTATTTTACTCACACAAAACCATTGAAATTCCATATATAGTTAGTTGCACTAACTATATATCGCGCACCCGCAATCCACTGCTGATGATGTCACATATTACATCATTCATGACATGGTCAGTGACATCACTGATGACATCACTGATGACATCTCAAATGACATCACTGATGACATCACTGATGACAACATCCAGTGACTGTATGTTTCTGTAAAGTTAAAATATGTCTTACTTATTGAAGAATGAGTGGATGTATAAGTGTCTGGATGAAGGATTTAGTAGGTGCATGACTGACTGTATGAGTGAGTGATTAAATGTGTCTCACTGAGTGCATGGGTTAGTGACTAAACTGTCTTAATTTGTGCATCATTATGTCTGTTGTTCTGTAAACTGTTGCATGTGTTGATAAGTAGCTATATGAGTAACTATATGGGTTATTGATTGGTTGCCCAAGTATTTGTATGGGAGACTGAGTGTGTGTGTGGGTGGCTGGGAGGTGTATGACTCTGTGCATAGATGTGTGATCAGTTGATTCACTAGATGTATGGTTTCAAAAGTGCATGTGGAAACAGCTGTATGGGCGGTTGACTGTGTGCATGAGTGTATTGGTGAGTGAATGGATATCTCAGTGCTACATGTCAAAGTAAGTACATATGTAAAACACAGTACATGTGAGAGTTGACATATATAAATAACTGTGCATAAGAGCCAGTGAATGTGTGAGTGGCTGTATGGATCATTGTGAACTTGTATCAGGGATTGTATAAGAGAGTAAATATGTGTTAGTATATGTTTGAATAAGTAAAGTTTGTATAACTGTATAGTTGAGGAAATGGAGGTGTGATTGATTCTTTGCATGACTGACTAGGTGTGTGAGTAACTCCATGGATGAGTGACAGTCTGTGAGTGTCTGTTTACACTGATTGTATCTAAGGTTATATTAGAGTCTGAAGAGGTTCATCGTATTATCACATGAATGATATCATCAGTGATGTGATCAGTAATGTCAAATGAGATGTCATCAGTGATGTCATCAGTGATGTCATTTGAGATGTCATCAGTGATGTCATTTGAGATGTCATCAGTGACGTCATCAGTGATGTCACTGACCATGTCATGAATGATGTAATATGTGACATCATCAGCAGTGGATTGCGGGTGCGCGATATATAGTTAGTGCAACTAACTATATATGGAATTTCAATGGTTTTGTGTGAGTAAAATAAGGTTTTGTAAATGCGAATTCCTAACTATATATGGTCTATAACCTATGGTTTTTTCAGTGAATTTTCAAGGTTTTGTAAATGCTAATTCCTAACTATATATGGTCTATAACCTATGGTTTTTTCAGTGAATATATATATATATATATATATATATATATATATATATATATATATATATATATATATATATATATATTACCTACTGGCGGTCGCCAGTAGGTATATATAGTTAGGATTTTTTCCCTATGGGATTTCTGAAAATTCTATGTCTAATAACTTTGGCGTTTGTGGACGGAATCGGCTGAAATTTTCAGGAAAATGGCACATTTTGTTTCTGAGCAGCTCCTGGAAATTTGGGGGGGTTTCGTCAAGGGGGGCTGAGAAAAAAGGGGGGTCCCAAAACGCGTTTTTAACATTGAGTTTTCCATAGGGCGGTTGGACTCACTTTTAGCTCGAACGGCTGAATGGATTTGCACGAAACTTGGCAAAATTGTAGGGACTGTTAGCCCGATGTGCCTTTGCTAGGTCTCAATATATGTGCTTCAGTGGATTTTGAGAAATTAACGTTTAAATCAAGATATATATCTGTAACAGCGCTCCGGGCAGCGATCCGGTTCGCGTACTTTTCGCTTATCGGAACTATGCGAAGCGAAGCTGATTGGCTCTCCGGTGTCTGTCAACATTCTAAACAGTCCGGTGCGGCCGCCATCTTGTCTCTCGGTAGGATCGAGAGATAAGAGGAGGCCAAAACAAAGGGGGAAATTTCGATAAGGGGGCATAGTACATCCTCCCTGACCCCCTAGGTTTTATGTGGAGGTTGTAAAAGGTTTCTGCAGGGCAAAAAAAAAATTATTTATGCGTGGTGAGCTCCTAGTACGCGAACCGGGAAGCGCTCTGGGCAGCGTACTATAAGGATAAAAGAATGATAGACTTTTCTAATACTGTATGTTAATTATTTGTTGTTTTTGTTGGTTTTTTTTTGTTTTCTTTATTTTTAATTTTTTTTTTATTATGATTGTGTTTCATACTTTATTAAATTTTCTAACATTTCATTGTCAGAAATGTCATAATTTATTATAGGGTGTAATTTTTTTTCATTTTGAAGCAGGTTGTCCACTGCTTCAACACATTGTAGAAGTTTGTGGTCTCTACTGTCATCCATAAAGTCATCAATTTTGTCTTGGCTGCTCTCCTTCAGTTCAATTGAAAATGTAACTTGTTGTTCGCCTTCCATTTTGCCTGAAATTATGAATAAAAAAATATATATTAATAGAGATTGGGCACTGTTGGGATTAATTTTAGATAGGCAGTTTTTATCAGTGAATTTTTCTTTTGGCAGTGTATAGTATCAGAGTGGAAATATGACTATAAAAAAGTGTATGTAATTTAACGAAGAGAAGTCTAACTCCATTCCTAACTATAACAGAGAAGTCTATCTAAATCCATAACTACTACAGAGGGATAGTGTATATGTATCAGAAAAAGTCTACCATATCAAGTTATAGTGCACAATATACTTCATTTTTAAAAATAACAACTTACCTTCAGAAACAAGTTGAAGTCTTAGGTAAGTATTGAAATGTGATGTACAACAAGAAGTAGCAGTCAAAATGGCTGTGTTTTCTTCTCTTCCTTTATATATATTCAGGTATATAACCAATCAAATATCAGGTAATAAAAGTAGAAATTGAAAGTAAGATTTTTATTGGTTGTCAATTCCAACACTTCAGATGTGTTTTGTGAAGTAATTTACCTCAAGGTATTTAGAGAGGTCTACAGGCTTAATGGCTAAATGGAATTTCAATCAAATTTGTGAAAATGAAAGGGATTGTTATGTAGTATGAGCTAATCTATATTTGGTGAGAGTGTCTCCAGTCCTTTTTCTGTGAATTACTTTCCCACCTTTTCTTTGGGCCGCTTCCCGGGAAGCAGTTTAGTACGCAAACTAGAAGCGTAACGGGAGTCCACCATTTTGTGTTTCGGTCGAATTAACATATAAAATGGAGGTTAAATAATGTTCAGAAAGGGTAGAAGGGGACACGGTACAAGTATTTTGACCCCCCAGGTTTTCTGAGGGTGGCTGAGGAGGACCATATGTGCGGAGAAAAAACATTTTTAAAATAATTTTGGGCGGTTAGCTTCCAGTTCGCGTACCGGGTAGCGCTCTTTGAGCGTAGTTTGTTGAAAATTACAGAAATAAGTTAGAGAAAAGTATTGATTGTGAGTGATCAGATGAAGGGTAGCTCTGAGAAGAGCTTTTGGGTTTATGTTCCATTTAGGTACTTATAAGTAGGTACCAATGCACAGTCTTAAATTCAGAATGAAAATTCTGTTGCCCTCATCTGAGAAGTGAACTCCATCTCCTCTGTAGATATCTTGCATGTAGTAACGCAAGTTATTATTGTACAGGGAGCCCATTCCATGGTCTCTCATGAAAGCTGAAACAGATTTGTTTACATGCTTCCTCGCTTTCTCAATTTGTGGACCAAATTGGTTGGACCACCTCCATTTCTGTCTTTGGCATATATTGGAATATACCAAGGCAGTTTGAGGAAAAAGTGCCATTAATTGCTCAAAGGTGTCCTTTAAAAGCATTTCCAGACCTACTCCTGTTAAAGTGCCCAAATCATTACCTCCACAATGCACTATTAACAGGTCAGGTTTTGGCAAATGCATAAAGGTTTTCACCAATGGTATCAATTGGTGACATTTTAATCCTCTTTGGCCCAACCATTTAATTTCCACATCTTGTAAATTGAGGTTGTGTAAATTTCTGTTGTCAGCATACCTTTGAGCCCAGTGGATGTAACTATGTCCAACAATCCAGACGTTAAACATGGTGGGAGAAGGTTGTGCTGCAGTCAGATGAAGTGTGGTAATGAAAGGGCAGTTGAAACAGTAGGAGTTTGTAAATAAAAAAAACTGTGGATTTCCAATGCTAATTATTCATTAGCAGTGATTGGTGCATTTCCATTTCTGAAAACAGAAAGTTAGGGTGCATGGATGTGTTCTTGAAACATGTAATTTCAATGGTGAAGGAAGAAACTTTTAATGAAAGATTGCACTGGATATGCAGGTGCACTGAGAGTTCAGAGTTCAATTGAAACATTGTTGTGTGAATTTGCAAACATGAGAGGTCTTCCAGGAGGTCGTTGCTATGGAAAAAAGGCAGAGAGGGCAGAGGGGGGAAGGGTTTTGATTTGAAAAAAGTGAGGGAAGAGTTATGATTGGCTAATATGAGAGATATGTGAAATGAATTTCTGTATTTCTGTGCTTTCAATAGCTGCAGCCTCTGGAGTGCATCCTTTTTCTTCTGCTGAAGACAATTTGGTGTATTTCTGAGACTGTTTTTAAAATCCAAAAAGTATTTGCTAAGGTGAGAAAAGATTTATTTATTTTAGATATAGAATAGAATGATTTAAGGAGAAAATGATGAAGAAAGCTGTGTTTTAATACTGTGGCTTTGTCTGTAGTGATATAGAAATAGATTTTGTTACTTTGAGAAATTGTATTTGCATATTCGGTGTAGGAATCTGGCATGTAGTAACTCAAGGTATTGTTGTATATGAAGCGCATTCCATGGTCTCTTATGTAAGCTGAAACAGATATGTTGTTTTTAAAAACCATTTTGAAATCAATTACATTTCTGGATATGTACTGTTAGAGCTTCATAGGTTGTTTTGGGTCATATTTATCAGGCATTTGAGTGTCTTTGATGTTATTTTTTCATTTTTAAATGGAAAGCATTCCTCATGGGGCAAGTGTCTTGTAAATACGCTCTCACCTGCGCTTGGCAAATTTAGATTTTGATTATGGGAGTTACATAGCCATGTTAATGATGTCGGAAAAATGGTGCTAGGGCATTCCAGAAAACGCTTTTGTGAGTCTCAAGGACATTTTCAGTCATTTCCTCTTGAAGGTATACAATTGATTTATATGCTGTGTTTAAAAACGATTCTTTTCTATGATGTTATTTTTTCTCTTTTAAATGGAAAGCGTTCCTCATGGGGCTCTGAGCAGTTCTTAGTCATGTTATCCAATGGGAGGTGGATAACATGGCTAAGAGCATTTGCTGAATAATGCATGAATATCGTTGACTTTTCAGCATTATTCATGCATTGCGGCCTTTTTTTTTCGCATTTGCGAGCAGTTCTTAGCCATGTTATCCAATGGGAGGTGGATAACATGGCTAAGAGCATTTGCAGGATAATGCATGAATATCGCTGACTTTTCAGCGTGATATTCATGCATTGCTACCGCTTTTTATCGCTAAGGAGAAAATGATGAAGAAAGCTGTGTTTTTAAATTGTGGCTTTGTCTGTAGTGATATAGAAATAGATTTTGTTACTTTGCGAAATTGTAATTGCATATTCGGTGTAGCATTCTGGCATGCAGTAACACAAGTGTGCTTGGCAAATTTAAAATTTGATTATGGGAGTTACATAGCCATGTTAATAATGTCCAAACAATGGTGCTGAGTAGTTTTTAGCCATGTTATCCAACATGGGCTTCGATTGGATTTCCACAGAGCATATTATGAAGCCCATTATCGCCGCTTTATCAGCCGTTTTCGGCCGATAATGCGACGATAATTTTAGTGTTCAGGTTTGATAATATTTCCCTACATTCGCAGGGCTAGGTGATAGGCTGAGACCAGCCTGGCATGTAAAATGGCTGCCGTGCACGACAAAATTGTGGCATTGTAAAAAAGGCAAGTTGGCGCAGACATTGTGTCTCAATAAGGATTCATTTATAACAATGTGGTATTTTATCAAGCCTGTGCGCTTCAATTATCGCCGCTTTATCGGCCGAAAACGACCGATAAAGCGGCGATAATGGGCTTGATAATATGCTCTATGGATTTCCAATCGAAGCACATGCTAGATGTGAAGACATCTAAAATGGGCTTCGATTGGAATTCCACAGAGCATATTATCAAGCCCATTATCGCCGCTTTATCGGCGATAATTTTAGCGCACAGGCTTGATAATATGCCCCAAAATATTTTATCGCACTGAGAAATTGGTGGTCAACACTTCCTGATTTCCTTCGAATCGAACGTTAACAGACGTCACGCAGCAAAAAAAAAAAAAAAGCTCACGCACAGCCGCTGGAACACATGTATCAACATATATGAGACTCCTCAGCCACTCTCAGAAAATATAAGGGATTAGGATACGTCTCCCGCACCTCCTTATTCCTAGTAATTTAATTAAAACGAAGCACAAAATGGCGTATTCTCATGCAGTTTGCGGCCCAGTTCGGTGTTTGGGAAGCGGTTCTATCGTGAAAAATATATTTTTTTTATTTTCCCCAGGGGACCCTTTAAAAATCCCAACAACATTCCTAGGGGGTCAACAGGGGTATACTTTGCCCCCTTTCATTAAATTTCCCCTTCGTTTTTCACCTCTTCTTCTCTCTCGATCCTACCGAGAGATAAGATGTCGGCCGCTCCAGACTGTTTAGAATGTTGACAGACACTGGGGACCCAAGCAGCTTCGCATTGCAAAGTTCCGTTTCGCAGGTGGGAGCGTATTTACAAGAAACTTGCACCATGAAGAACGCTTTCCATTTAAAAAAGAAAAATAACATCATACACAGTCATATGCCTTGATTTGCTATGTTAAATAATAAGTAGGGCATTAAGTTTTTGATGACTGTTATTCATTTACTGTTTGGTAATAGTGGTTATTAACATTTTTTATTATATTTTTCAACAGATTCAACTGCAGATTCTTTCATAGTTTGGAAAATGCCTACAAAAAATAGAATTAGAAAGGCTCGAAAACGTCAAAGACAGCACGGTGATGTTTTATTGCAGCAGTCCTCTTCCCTAAATACTTATCAAAACACCAAGAAAGCTCCGGGTAAGAGCACAAAATCTTTCTTAAAAAATATTTGTAGTAAAAAAAGTATTTATCGCCAAAATGTTTCAGTTCAGAAAAAGAAGAGTAATTTAAATGGAAAGGAAAGACCCATGAAAAATGTTACTGGTAGAGGAAGAGATAACTCTGTGCATGATAGTAGAAGGAAAGAACAGTTTAGGGACATTCGACAACGAATGTTCCGTAATAGGATAATAGTTAATTTAATAAAAAATATTAAGAAATGCAAACAGAAAGCGGCATTTTATAAGAAGAAGAAAAATGTCGAGAAAATTATTGATCATGCTTTTGAAATTAAGCGAAAGTTGTTTATTTTGGTAATCAATAGAATTAGGAAACTAAGCAAGGTAATTTCTGATTTTAAAACAAACAGTAGATGGAAGAGAGTAGTAAATCGTAGCAACTTTTGTGAAGTTTTTTTCCGGAGAATGGATGCATAGTTCAAGTTCTGAGGCATTTTTTAATGAGGAGAGTTATTTTCAGGATAATGATTTGGTGCATGCAGTTGACATCAGTGGTCGAGCTTATGAAGTGAAGGATGGTTGTCCAGTTGAAAAAGAAAAACTTGTGACAACAGAGACAGAAGAGGCGCTAAGTGATGAGGTTTTAGGAAGACGTCCTAAGGCTCCTGTGTACATTTGGAAGTGTAGTTCTATTTGCAGTGTGCGACAGGTTTCCATCAATTTGCTTTGTGATTTTATACGGACATTTAATAAGAAAAGTTTGAAGCAGAAAATTAAGTTGTTGCAAGATTTAGATCCTTGCAGAGTGAGACAAATAACAGGTTTGCGTGGTCATTCACTGGCTTGTCTTTCCAGGAGAGTATGCCAGAGTGTTTTTCATCATTTCAGGATGCTAGCAGTGCATCATAATAAAGTGAGAAAATTAGTGAGAATGTTGTATTACGCAAAGAGTCCAGCAATTATGCTTAAACAATTATGTGCTGCTCTTTTGCATGGTTCTGAAATAGATGTGAAGAATATTTGTGAAGAAATTGAGTTTTGTTACTTTAGTAGTAAAGATGAGAATGTTCAAATTGACCCTGAAGTAGAGAGTAATGTGGAAGATAATGTACAGGTTTACAGTACAGATAATTTTCAGAAGGAAATTGCCACGTTTCAGATGAAATCAAGTGAGAGGCCTAATTTCACTTGTGTTTGTTGTCGACGCACTTATTATAAGAATCAGACTAAGGTAGTGGATTTATATGCAAAAAGTGAAAGGGAAAATAATAGTGAATGGAAGGATTTTGCCACATACTTGATGGTAGAAAACTATTTTGATTTGGGATCGGATCAACGTGTGTGTACTTATTGTTGTAATAAATTAAATCAAAACCAGATGCCTGCTAGGGCAGTTCATAATAATCTTGAATTGGTTGAGATTCCTTCTTAATTGAAGGATTTAAATACTTATGAATCTATTTTGATTCAAAGTATCCATCCCTTTCAGGCTATTGTAACAATGGAGCCAAAGACAGGAAAGTTGCCTCCAGCAGATTTACAGAGAGGATTAAAGGGAAGAGTTGTTTATTTGCCTTTAGATTTGAATAAAAACATTAACACAATTGGAGTAGAAGAAGTGGAAGAGGAACCTCTGGTTATCTTGGTTAATGGGGTTCCGACAAAGAATAAGAAAATATGGCAAGATTTAGTGGATGTTAGGAAAGTCAAAAAGGCAACAGTGTATTTGAAGAAAAATAATAAGTATTATAAGAATGTGTATGTTGCAGAAGAGGAAGTAAGTGATGAAGAGGATAGCAATTTGTGTGCTGGCCAAATTGAGAAAGTAGAGGCCTCTAAAAGTGAAGAAATATATGAACATTATAGTGTTCATCCTTTGCATTCCAAGGAAGTCATGGGGAATGCTATTGAGTTGTTTCAAATGAAACAAGCCAAAGGGAGTCCCATTAGTGTTTGGGAGGAAAGTTTGGAAGCTCGGTGTTTCCCACAGCTATTTCCCACAGGTCGAGGAGGAAGATATGATGAGCGATCTCATCAAATTCCTGCGTCTGAATACCGGACTTTACGATTGTATGGAGAAGATCCTAGGTTTCGTCAATGCATTCCCTATTTGTTTCATCTCCTGTTTGAAAGCGATCTGTCTGGACTGTCATATGCAGTGAACCACATCTTAAAAAGTGGTATACAGATGCGAAATATCTCGGCAAGAGACTTTATGCATAAAGTCAATGTCCAAGATAGTATTTTGGATTCTCACTTAATTAATCTCATGGCGTGTCAGCGTGGTACTAATGAGTACTGGTATCGTCGTCATGGTGATTTAAAATGTATGCTGAGGAACTTAGGAACTCCGACATGGTTCCTCACTCTGAGCTGTGCCGAGTATGGCTGGGAAGACTTACTTGAATTTCTACGAGAAGCAAATGGAAATATTGAAAACATTGAATTCAAGACACCTGGAGAACTGTGTTCTTTGGATCCTGTGAATGTATGCAGGTACTTCAATCATAAATTTGAAGCTATGATGTCTTTCTTCACAAATAAGAAGAATCCACCTCTTGGAGAGGTGTTGGATTTCTTCTGGAGAAAGGAGTACCAAGCAAGAGGTGCTCCTCATATACATATGTTGTTGTGGATCAAGGATGCACCTAAATTTGGAACAGATCCCGATCACTTAGTGATGAATTTCATAGAACAGTATTCTACGTGTGCTGTTCCAAATGCAACAGAGAAGAAAAGCCTAAGAGAACAAGTTCTACGTTTCCAAAGCCATCGTTGTGGAAAGTACTGTCGTCGTAAATTCAGAAACAAGGACAAGTTCTACACCAAATGTCGTTTCAACTTTCCACGGCCGGTGATTTCTAAAGGAAAAGTGAACAGTTTGATGTCTTCACTACGACATAATGTGACGAGGAAATCACCCAAAAATACATACAATTTGAAAAGGAACGAAGAGTCCAAGTACATCAACGACTACAACCCAGTGATTTTGTCCATGTGGAATGCTAACATGGATATACAGTTTGTGGGTGACAACTGCATGGCTGTGGCTCAGTATGTGACATCTTACATCACCAAAAAAGAAAAGACAGAACTGAAGGATATGTGGGAGGACATTTCCCATGAAAAGAGCCTCAGCAAGAAGTTGTACAGTTTCAGTCTGAAGATGTTGTCGCATCGAGAAATCGGAGCTTACGAATGTTCAGATCGATTGTCTTCAGCAAGTCTCTATGCCAAATCTAGGAGTATCGTTTGGGCGAGTCTTGGTCTTGCTGCAACGCGAAATCGAGTTCTAAAACCTGTCCGGGAAATTGAGTATTTGGCAGAAAAGGAGCCAAACAGTACCGACATTTTGAAGACCAACATGTTGGATACATATTATCCAAATCGAAGCAGTCACCTTGAGAATGTTTGTCTATATGAAGTTCTCCAAAATTATATATTCAAGAGGAACATCAAAGAAGATATTGAGAAAGGAGTGTATGCTGTAATTGGAAGTGAGGGATGCCTGGTCAAGCAAAGAAAATGCCAATTAGTAAACCATCGAAAATTGAGTGGTGAATCTCCAGAAAAAAAGGAGTTTTTCTATTTAGTACTTTTGCAACTTTTCAAGCCTTGGCGTGCAGAAGAGGAACTGCTTGGAGATTTCCTCTGTTACGAAGACTCTTTTAATGCAGCCAAGGAGTCCATAGAATGTCCTGCTTTTCCTAAATATCAAGAAATGCTAACTTTGGAAATTGAGCAGGAAGCAACGATTGCAGCCGAGATTGCCAGAGACAGTTCTCAGGACAGTCAGAGTTCTGTTTCATTGAGTCAAGATCCACTTGGAGGACCTATTATCGAAAATGAAGCTGCCACTGCTATGAATGAAGTGGAAAGAGCCATGGCACATGCTCAGGAGGATTCAGTTAACTTAGAAGACTTGGAAAAACAACTCAACGTTGAGCAGAGGAAAATATATGATAAAGTTACCAAGGAAATTGAGCACGGATTAAGTCATGAGAAGAAAGAGTGCTCATGTACGTCGTTGAAGCCTGTCCGACTGTACGTGAGTGGAGAAGCGGGAACTGGAAAGAGTTTCCTCATTAAAGCAATTTCTTGTTATTTGCAGGAAAGGACTGAGTCATCGCTGTCTTGTGTTGTCACCGCTCCTACTGGACTGGCAGCACTTAACATTAAAGGTATTACTTTGCATCGTCTACTGATGCTGCCGGTGGAGCATGACAACAAATTACAATACAACAAGTTATCTGGAGATGCTTGCTGTGAAGTTTCAAGAGTCTTGAGGAAAATGAAACTACTTATCATTGACGAAGTAAGCATGGTTTCCAATGTCATGCTTGCCTTTGTGCATTTGAGAATGCAAGAAGTACTTAAAACTGAATATGATGTGTTATTTGGTGGCAAACACATCATTGTTTTCGGAGATCTTCTGCAGCTGACACCAGTAAAAGGTCAACCTGTGTTCAAAATACTCACGCATGAAGATACCAGGAAGTGCCTAGGGAGCATTGGCAACGTCAATATATGGTTAAACTTCAATTATGCTGAACTGCATGAAAATATGCGTCAGGCAAAGGATGAAGATTACAAGAATATTCTACAAGATATTAGAATTGGAAAAGTGACCGAGCATGGGAAAGAAGCTTTAAATGCACGATTACTGTCAAATTTATATCCCAAACAAGAGATTGTGCCTGAGAATATTTTTCAGAAAATTACTGAGAAGAAATCCGAGATATGTCTCATGCCAACTCTTGCAGAATGTGCCATCTTCAACAACAAAATGTTGAATTTAGAAAAGCAAGAGATTGTGAAACTTGAAGCTATCGAAAAATTAGAGCATATGGGATCAACAATTATTTTGTCAGACAATTTGAAATCAAAATTGGATTCATTAGAGAAGACTATATCTAAAACAGCGGGTTTTGAAAAGACTTTGAATGTGTGTTTAAATTGCCGAATCATTTTGAGAAGGAATTTACATGTAGAAAGAGGTCTGGTAAATGGATCAATGGGTAATGTTGTTGATTTTGAGAAATACAAAAATAGAGATGGAATAGAATTTTTAAGAATTAAATTTGATGGCATTGAGGAAGTACAGCAAATTTGTCGTTGTTCTGCTAGGTTTTTGCTTGTTAAAGACTTATATGTTCGCCGTAAACAGTTTCCTGTTTGCTTGGCATATGCGGTGACAATCCATAAATCGCAAGGTTTAAGTGTAGACTGTGCATTGGTGAATATTGGCAGTTCTGTGTTCAAGGAGGGTATGGCATATGTGGCATTGTCACAAGTTAGAACTTTATCGGGATTGTACTTGATTGACTGTGATGTCACAAACATTTGTGCGGATCTAGATTGTGTTAAGGAATACAATAGGTTAAGAAGAGAGTATGCGCCACATTTGCCTCAATATCCTTTGTTTGAGAAACGTGTGGTAGGCCAGAAACGTAGAAATATCAGTAATAGTAGGGAGGTTGTTGCAAAAAGACTAAAAGTCAATGAACCGAAAATTGTTAGCAGAAAGAAAGTGGATTCTGTTGAAGATGTTGTCGGTTTTCAATTTGAAAACAGTTCTGGTGTCAACTGCTATGCAAATGTAGTGGTTAATGTTCTCTTTTCACTAGAGAGTTTAAAAGAACAGATTGTGTTCAATTCGGAACAAAGTTTATGCTGCTTGTTGAATTCTGTGTTAGAGAAATGTAGCACCGATCGAACAAAAGTAGAAAGTGTGTCTGAAGTTCGTTATCTGTTAGATGAATGTTCAGGTCAAACAGACTTCTCTGAAAATAATCAGCAAGATTGTCAGGAGTTTTTAATGTATATGCTTGATGTATTGCAAGATGAGGGTGTAGATGTAGATTGGGCTTCCTTATCAATGGCAGCATGACTGCGAGAACTGTATGGTATCAAGTACTACTAGTGTAGACTCAGAAAGATTTATATATTTAACTTTGCCAGACAGTAAATCAGTGTCCTTTAATAAGCTAGTAAATGCAGCGGATCACAACATGGAGTGTAGCCAATGTAAATGTGATATGATGTCAACATTATTTATACGTAGATATGGCCAGTATGTCATTTTAATGATCCAACGATGTAGGCCTGATGGATCAAAATTGTCAACTTTAATAAAAAATTTTGTAGCTTCTCAGCTGTCAATATCAGGGAGGACTTTTGTAACTGTAGCAATTATCTATCACAATGGTCCATCAACAACATCAGGACATTATACAGCTTACTTAAAGTCTGGAAATGGCTGGTCATTCTGTAATGATTCCGTTGTAACTTTCAAAAAAAAATTGCCGTTTGACCTTAAAAATTCTTACCTGGTGTTTTTAAAACCAAAATTTTAAGTAGAGGGAATGTAAGTCTGCAATGCTGTCTAGATTAAAAATCCAACTATATAAACCTGATGCAAGTAAGTCTGCTTCATAGTAAGCAGTATCAGTGTCATAGGAAAAGGAGAACATGAGTGACAAAGAAGAGTAAGATATTAGTAGTCCAGGATTGTGAAAATAATCTCAAATATTTTATTTTTGAAAGTTGCGAAAATAGAAAATGTCGGGATTTGATTGGAAGAATTACAAGACTTGCGAATCGCGGCAACATGATTTGGCCTAGTGGAAACATGTGATAGAATGAGAGAAGTCTTTTTTTCTATGTAACATATTTTACGTATCGATGGAGGTTTTCTTTCAGAAAGTGGCGGGCTGAAAATATTTATAGCACAACAGAGTGGATGCTGTTTATAGGAGATCCTTCGACGTCATTGAAAGTAAGTTAATTTTAAGGAGTTTTGAAATCAGATTTCTTAGGTTGTATGGGTTTTTTAAACACAGTCATTTTGATTGTGTTTTTTTTCCCCGCTGTTACATGATGAATATCTTCAAGTCACTGATTTAAGTGAAATTTGATACATTCTGAGAACAGCAAAAATAAACCATTTAACATGTATAATTAATGTTATGCTTTTTGTACTTATGATATACATTTAGAAATGTGAGGTAGATATGGAGAAGCTGAGTCTTCTGTAAGTGTCAATTTTAATGCTTACAGTGCTGTACTTCTGGGTACTGTTTTTTTTAAAAAAAAAGAAAAGAGGCCTCACCTCAAAGAAAGCTCTTGAAAGCACACATCTTATTTGCATCCTAAAACAATCATTTTAAATGTTAGACACAATTTTATGATGGTTTTACATCTCTTTTGCGCTGTTATTGCATCACTATTGTGAGACATAAGCAATGCAAAAGAAGCATCATATTTCAAAATAGGCCTCATTTCATCAGCATGAAGATACTGTTTGTTGAAAATAAATATATTTAGGATTGTGTAGGGGTCGTAGAGAAGTAGAGGTTTCTATAAGTGTCAAAGTTGTTTAAAAAGTGTTTCTTCTTGAACCTTTTCCCTTCTTTTTTCTAATTTTTAAATACATGTTTTAATATTTTTGGAAATGTTTGTTCTCTCTTTTACAGATTGAATGTATGAAAAATTTCCTTTAAAAATTAACAAGAATTATAAGGTTAATGTTTTCTACTTTTTTAACCTGCATTCCACTGCTGATGATGTCACTGACTATGTTATGAATGATGTAATAAGTGGGCATGTTTTACTGCAATGGTAGGTCTTCACATCTGTTATCTCGTTAAAAAAAGGAACAGTAGGTTTAAGGATAGGAAACAGACAGTTATGTTACAAAAAAGACAGCTATAGGACGTAAACAAAAAAAACTGTTACTCGCAATCCACTGCTGATGATGTCACTGACCATGTCAAAAATAATGTAATATATGACATGATCAGAAGTGAATTGCGGGTCACAGTATCTTTTCTTTACTCCCTATAGCTGTCTTTTTTGTAACATAACTGTCTGTTTCCTTTCCTTATACTTACTGTTCCTTTTTTTAAAAAAAAATTTTTTGGTGCGCTCAAAGTTCGCATACCGGAGTGCGAACTGGGAGCGAACTAATAGAAATAGAGCTTGGCAGAGTTCAAAGAATTCTACCAATTTTTTTTAATAATGGGGAGGTAGTTCTGAAAAGAACTTTTTTTTCTTTTTGTTGTTTTAAATTTTTTTTATTACTTTTCTGAACATTTGTTATATTTTTTTGTTTTTTTCTGAACATTTTGTATTTTTTTTTACTTTTTGGGGGGGAGGGGGGAAACAAAAATGATTCATCGAAGAGGGCTCAACAGGAGCAACAAAAAAAAGATGAATTTATTTTTTGGGGCGTTTTGGACATGCATGATTTTTGATTGCTCTCATTATGAGAGTTATGCTACTTTCTCGGTAGCATAATATTTGATTGCACCACACGCACATTTGTTTCACTTCCCCCATGTCCATTTGAATATTCGGGATCAACTCCCTTGCTTCTGGTCCCGAAACTTCTGGCACGACCGATCTTCTGGCTATTGCTGGGGAATTTTGTTGTTCGTCCCGAAGCTGAGCAGCACTATAATTATTTGGGTGCCACCTACTCATGTGCCTGTGCATTGTAAAATTCCCAAAACTATATTTTTTGTCCGTCCCTCTCGAAAGGCGATCATCACAGATACGGCAGAAGACATATCTGGCGTTCACTTTCTTTTGTCCTGGTGGAATTTTAAAAAATTGCCAGATGAAATTTTCCTTCCTGTTGTACCTCCTGGGCTCCTCTGGCAAATATTCAGGTTCTTCCTCCTCTTCCTGATCTTCCTCTTCTGGAAAGATTGGTTGAGTAGGTGCTCCTTTTTTTCCATGAGGAGGTGGAGGTGGTGGTGGAGGAACACTACCAGAAGCAATAACTGAAGCCATTTCTCTGGAATGTAAAATGGTCTTTCTCTCACCAAGATGAAAGTCAGAGTGAGGAAAGAAGGAGGGGTTCTCATCATTTGGGAAAAGCCAAAGTTCTAAACCAATGAAAAGTGTTAATTTTAGATCACATGACCTAGTATTACATCATTAGGAAACCAAAAGTGAAATGAACTAATGAAAAGTGTTATTATCGAGTCACATGACCTGCTGTCTTTACGTTTCGCGCTTTGCGCCGCTATCCAATCCGCTTCCGGGTCCGCTAACTTGGCGCGTCGGATAACGTATTACGCGACAACGCAAAACGTCATGATAACGTAACAGTTACGCTTAAGGAACGATTACCAGCTCGCGCACCAAGTCGCGGCTTTGAATTCAGCTAACGGGAAGCTGACCAGTTCGCGGACTAGGAGCGGAACAAAGTTTTTTTTTTTAAAAATGTATAAAAAACATGTACAATATATTTTATGATTTAAAGAAGAATACATTTTACAGATACAAATATTAGATTTCAAAAAACCATTGAAATTCAATGAAAAAACCATAGGTTATAGTCCATATATAGTTAGGAATTAGCATTTACAAAACCTTATTTTACTCGCATAAAACCATTGAAATTTCATATATAGTTAGATGCGCTAACTATATATCGCGCACCCGCAATCCACTGCTGATGATGTCACATATTACATCATTCATGACATGGTCAGTGACATCACTGATGACATCACTGATGACATCTCAAATGACATCACTGAAGACATCACTGATGACATCTCATTTGGCATTACTGATGACATCACTGATGACATCTCAAATGACATCACTGATGACATCACTGATGACATCTCATTTGACATTACTGATTACATCACTGATGATATCATTTATGTGATAATACATCTTCAGACTCTAATATAACCTTAGATACACTCAGTGTAAACAGGCACTCACAGACTGTCACACATCCATAGAGTTACCCACACACCTAGTCAGTCATGCAAAGGATCAATCACACCTCCATTTCCTCAACTATACAGTTATACACACCTTACTTATTCAAACATATACTAACACACATTTACTCTCTTATACAATCCTTGATACAAGTTCACAATGATTCATACAGCCACTCTTACATTCACTGGCTCTTATGTTCAGTTATTTATATATGTCAACTCTCACATGGAGTGTGTCTTACATATGTACTTACTTTGACATGTAGAACTGAGATATCCATTCACTCACCAATATACTCATGCACACAGTCAACTGTCCATACAGCTGTTTCTACATGCACCTTTGAACCCATACACCTAGGGAATCAACTGCTCACACATATATGCACAGAGTTATACACCTCCCAGCCACCCACACACATACTCAGTCTCCCATACAAATACTTGGGCAACCATTCAATAACCCATATAGTTACTGATATAGCTACTGATTTAAACATGCAGCAGTTTACAGAAGAACATAAATAATGATTGCCAAATTAAGACACTGTAATCACTAACCCATGCACTCAGTGAGACACATTTAATAATTCTCTCATACAGTCAGTCATGCACCTACTAAATCCTTCATCCAGACACTTATACATCCACTCATTCTTCAATATGTAAGACATATTTTAACTTTACAGAAACATACAGTCACTGGGTGTTGTCATCAGTGATGTCATCAGTGATGTCATTTGAGATGTCATCAGTGATGTCATCAGTGATGTCACTGACCATGTCATGAATGATGTAATATGTGACATCATTAGCAGTGGATTGCGGGTCCGCGATATATAGTTGGTGCAACTAACTATATATGGAATTTCAATGGTTTTGTGCAAATAAAATAAGGTTTTTTAAATGCTAATCCCTAACTATATATGGTCTATAACCTATGGTTTTTTCAGTGAATATATATATATATATATATATATTACCTACTGGTGGTCGCCAGTAGGTAGTTATAGTTAGGATTGTTTTCCATAGGAAATCCTCAACATTCTATTTGGAATAACTTTGGCTCTGGTTGAAGAATCGTAGTGAATTTCTCAAAGAAGATGGCTCGGTCCGCTGCGCTACTTCCCTGAAAGTTTGGGGGGGATTGGTCAAGTGGGGGCTGAGATATAAGGGGGGACCCAAAACGTGTTTTCTGCATGTTATTTTACATAGGACCTTTAGACTCGGCTACAGGTTGAACGGCTGAATGGATTTATAAGAAATTTGGCAAAACTTTAGTGTCCGGTTCGCAGATTACGCTTTTTTTGGAATGTTGTAAATCTCTTCAGTAGTTGTTGAGAAAATTAAAGTTAAAGTCAATTATATATCTATAGGCGCGCACGCGTGCGCGCACTCAAGGGGCTGCGCGTGAGCGGAATTTTTTTTTGCTGCGTGACGTCTGTTAACGTTCGATTCGAAGGAAATCAGGAAGTTTTGTCCGCCATTTTGTCACTGCGAGTAAATATATTATTCATTTCCAAGCGTTGAAACATGGAAAGGGGAGAAGGTAGAGATTGTCTTGCTGCGTAGGTTTTCTCGGGGTGTGCAGTAAGGCCCTTAAACGCGAAAAGATATAATTTTTTCCCAAAAAAATACAGGGTGCGCGCACCCGGTCGCGCACACCTATTTACAAGAGTGTGAAAATGGATATAAATCAGAAGTTTGAGTGCTTAGATATAAGGTGGCTCTGAAAAGAGCCATTGTGTTAATTGAGTGTTTTCTGCATTTATAAGTAAGTACCGATGCAGAGCCTGATGTTGCAGAGGAAGATTCTGTTTCCCTCATTCGTGAAATGAACGCTGTCTCTCCTATAGACGTCTTGCATGTGGTATCGCAAGTTGTTGTGGTAAATAGAACCCATGCTATAATCTCTGAGGAATGCAGAAACAGATTTATTTACATGTCTCCTTGCTTTCTCAAATTGTGCACAATGTTGATTGGACCAATTCCATTTCTGTCTTTGGCATATATTGGAATATACCAAGGCAGATCGAGGAAAAAGTGTCATCAATTGTCGAAAGGTGTCTTTTAGAAGCATTTCCAGACCTACCCCAGTGATTGTGCCTAGATCGTTCCCACCACAGTGCACAATTATAAGGTCTGGTTCTGGGAGATGCATAAAAGTTTTCACCAATGGAATCAATTGGTGACATTTCAATCCTCTTTTGGCAATCCATGTTATGTGTACATTTGGTAAGCTGAGGTTGCAAATTCGTCTGCTTACTGCATATTTTTCACTCCAGTGAATATAACTGTGTCCTATTAGCCAGACCTTCATTTTCAAGGGATTTGTAGTCGTCCTCCGATCGGTTCTGGAAGTGGAATGGTAGTTAGAAGTTGAAATTCTAAATAAAAAAAAAGGAAGAGGCTGGGTGTGGTTAAAAAAATAAAAATGATTGGTTGATTGTAAAAGATGGAGATTGAACAGTACGTTGCATGTTAATGTTTATGTTAAACGAAAAGTACTATTGGGTGTGAAAAAAAAGACATGTAACAGAGCTATGGATTGGCAGGTGTTTCTGGAGGGAAAACAGTCTTCTTAGTTTGCTGTAGAACGTTGAGACATGAACTTTTGACCTGTGCCTTCAGCAAGGTGCAGAATGAGGTGTAACCATGGAAACAGCCGGAGATGGCAGTTGGTGATGGGTATACTCTTTGGTGCCTCTGCATCTGACTCTGTTCTGTGGTGGCAGGCGGAGAACTGTTTGTTATTGTGGAGATGAAAGGGTGATAAGGAGAGAAATACGACATAGCGTCTGGTCTGTAGAAGCGTGGAAGCAGTGATTAACTCTGAGTGAAGCGGAACTGTGGCGGTGCTTGGTAATAGTAAAAAAAGTTTTTTAACAGTGGTATAACTGTCTGTACGGTTCGCGACCTACTAAGAAAGAGTTCACAGGCCGTAATTGGCTTGCAGGTTCTAGTATCAGTAAGTGAGGTCGAGAAAAGAAAACATTCAGGACTTTATTTATGAAGGCCTTGCGCCACCGGTGCGTCACTTTTTCTCATTTTAAAAAATGAGGCACCGGCGGCGGAAGGTCTTCATAAATAAGGTCCTCAGTGACTACAGTTAAGGTTATGTGGAACCCATGAATAGTTTTTAAATATGAAATCATTTCAGTTGAGATTATGGATTAAAAGAGAAACCGTGAATATTTGAAATGTTTATTTAGAAATGTACTGTTTTAAAGGCAAATCATTATGTAATATGAGTACAGAAATTTCAAAAAACACAGTAATTGGTATTGTCAGTAGTACATGGAATACAAACGCTATAGTTGAAGAACAATGAATATAGTTGGAAAAAAACATTGTACACTCTTATAAGGAAGTATATCATATTTTAATAAATGGAAGAAGGTCTCTGGCCTTTCAGTTAGGGAACGATATATGAAAATGCAAGTGGTTATACATCATTTCTTTATCAATCAGCTGTCTACATGCGAAGCACTATCAAGTTTGTGTTATGTCAGTGTGTGAGGGAAAAAAAAGGCGCCAAAAGCGATAAAATGGTGAGAGGTGCATGTATGTAATCTCGTGGATGCTGCGCAAATCACTATTGAGGAGAACTACTCTATTGAGATATCTTTTGAAGGTTGCAGTATTGCATTTGAAATACAGCACAAGTAATAATGGAAATATTGTTGAAAGAACATATTTTTCTGTAAAGTATTTCAAAACATAATTTTATAGGAAATTAAAGGAGTAGAGGCGTGTGAGGCGGAAATAAGTAAGCCTGGGCGTAGTTCGCGTAGCCGCACTCCGCGAGCTACGCGAAGATGCACTTGCACTCCGCGAACTACGCATAGCTCCGCGAGCATGCGTAGTAGCTTGCTTGACCCGTTCGCAAGCCATTTTTTGTCTTCGGGAGCGCCGTGGAACTCTGGAACCTGCTCGACACCACATCTCCAGACGTCGCCTTCCTCACGGAAACATGGATGAACGCCTCCTCAGCGCCCGACATCGCCGTCGCCATCCCGGACGGATACAAGATAACCCGGAGAGACCGCCTCAACGAGACAGGAGGAGGCATCGCCATCGTCAACAAGAACACCATCCGCATCACGACCAACTCAGACGACACCCTCACAGCCGCTTAACATCTTCACTTCCAGATACACACCGACCCCAAGACCACACTCAGAGGCACCCTCATCTACAGACCCCCAGGACCTCGCACACAATTCAGCGAAGACATCGCAGACTTCATCAGCCCGCACGCCCTCGCCTCCGCTGACTACATCCTCCTAGGGGACCTCAACTTCCACCTGGAGAACAACAACGACAACACCACCACCACCCTGCTGGACAACCTCGCCAACCTCGGACTCATGCAACTGGTGAACACCCCCACCCACTATGCCGGACACACGCTTGACCCAGTCTTCTCCTCCAGCAAGTACATCTCCTTCAGCCACTCCACCGGACTCCACTGGACAGACCACAGCTGCGTCCACTTCAGCTTCAGAAAGACCACGACTCACCACCACCCGCAACAGGTTCCCCGCAGGAACTGGAACAAGATCACCACCGACCAGCTCACCACTTCACTGAGCCAGAACCCTCCCGTCAGCTCAATGGACCCCAACCAAGCAGCCAAAAATCTCACACAGTGGATCACCAATTGCGCTTGCCCAACCAGCCTCGACCACTCGCAGTCCGGCTTCCGCGCCAACCACAGCACCGAGACCGCCCTCATCGCAGCCCCTGACGACATCCGAGCCCTGCTCGACAACTGGGAAACAGCGGCGCTCATCCTCCTGGACCTCTCCGCAGCATTCGATACGGTTTGCCACCGCACCCTAGTGCAGCGCCTCAGCAACATCGGAATCCAAGAGAAGACACTGGAGTGGATCATCTCGTTCCTCACCGGAAGAACCCAGAGAGTCCACCCCCCCCGTACAGATCCAAGGCCACGAAGTCATATGCGGCGTACCACAAGGATCATCACTCAGCCCCACCCTCTTCAACGTCTACATGAGCCCCCTCGCAGCCATCGTACGCCAACACTGTGAGAAGTTGGCCTGATATATAATGTTCACTATTCTAGTGAACACTTTGTATCAGTCCAAACAGCCCTTATTGATGATTGGTTGTAAGTCAACCATAGACCAGCTATCCTAGTAGCATGGACAAGAGCAGTCTTTAGGCTAGACTCTAGAGGGCGTGTTAAGCCAGCTGTTATACCATCACATATACCCCTTCAACACCAAGTGAAAGGACACCACACAAGTTGTTATGAAAATAAAAGGATATTTATTTAGAACACAACAACCCTGGACTCTTTATGAGGACAGGGTGCTAAGCACAATACAAAGCTCTTACGAAAATACTTCAAGTTGCACAATTTACACAAATGCCCGAGGGTCACGAAAAACCATATACTCTAAAAGTGGAATGCGAAATTACTAGCAGGTAAGTACTACTCTAATAGACTTTAGGATCGCTAGGACTTAACTACTGAACCTTCAGATTACTAGCAGGAGGCCTAGGGGGATCGGGTGCAGAGTGTGCACTCTCACGCGGGATGTGGGACAAAGTCTATGGATGCTAGATTTCGTAAAGTTAGTGTTATCGGACGAATCGGACTAGGTAGAGCTGAAACGAAAAAGGATCTGGACCCTTGGATAGTGAGGCTATGCTGGAACACCGAAATGCTGAGGTTACCTAGCCCAGGGGCTGCGGCTGCATAGGTCTGGAAAGACGTCGGGAATCCTCGTTGCAGTCTATGGAGCCTGAAAGAAGAAGTTGCTGGCAGGCGACCAGTGAAGAGATTCGGAGGGATCCAAGCCTGGATCGATGATGGGGAATTCCTGTAAGCAGAGGGGACCAAGTTCTGAATCACTAGCCAGTGATTAGATGGGCACCAGGATGGCACCGGATGGAGTCACCTCGACCAGGTGAATGGGCGAAGCTGGGCTCTGCAGTCTCACGGACCAGGAGGCGTTGTCGGCGACCAGGATGGAGGTGCGAGCTGTCCCACGATGGTGTCTGCTGTCGACGTCGCTGGACCCAGGATTGGGGCAACAAGTCTTGGCAAATGCAAGTCCACGCGGTGGACTTAAAATGGCGTCTGGAGTGGACCAGGAGGGTCCGGGGTGCTCCTCTGTTGGAGGGGAGCAAGGGCCAGTCTGGAGCAACCAGACCAGTGGTGTTGTCGTCTTGGTGCATCGTCAAGAGGGCCACAAGCCAGCAGGCAAGTAGACGGACAACGCGGTGAGCAGCAAAGAGCAGAAGGGCCCCACGCAGATCTGGTGGATGCTGGGGGGCTGGACTTCGGTGCTGGAGCTGCTCAGGGTTAGGGCTTCTCGAACCCCAAAGCACTCACTCGAGGATCCCTCGGTGGTCGTGCTGGATAAGCGTCATGCAGTTCTGAAGATGGCCGGTCCCTCGAGGTCTCGTCACACCCACGGATCACAGCTGGGCTGATGATGTAGGTAGAGGTCAGAGGTGCCAGGGAAGCCAGGTCTCGTTGTGCTGGTCGGTCGGATTCCGGAGGAAGGACGTGCAGCAAACCGCAGTGTTCTAAGATGGTGCCTGCGGGTGCAGGGTGACTACTCCTTAGTCACAAGGGAGAAGTCTTGAGTTCCTTTCGTAGAAAGTAGTTTCAGGATTCAAAGATGATCTAATTTGGAAGGGTCCCCGCTCCTACCTTTATTCTAAAGGAAGGGGCTGGTACGCGATTAGGTCCTGCCCATGGGTGGGACCAGGAAGGAGGGTGGTTACACCCCTCTCCCCTGCCGGACTTTCCCCAGCTCAGGGGCTGGTGTGCCCCTGGAACTGGTTCAAGCCGGCCTATGCATAGTGAGCACCGGGGTGCCACTTGCAGTCACCTTCCTCTTCAGACCTGCCTACCCAGGATACACAAAACCCTGTCTGGGATGGTGCTAGCACCGCCCCTGACAGGAAACCCTTTGTCCAAGCTCTCCTCGCTGGAAGGACTCCCAGCAGCAAGAGGTCAGACTTGTGTCTGTGGTGGCAGCATCCATTTTGTGATGCTGAGGCTTGAGTTAACTTTAACCGGGGTTCACAGTTACATACATGTCGTGTCCCTCTAGAAGGGTGGAATGCTAACCCCCTCGCCAGAATTGGCGAGGGGTTAGTATTCCAATTCGTATGACACCTTACTCGACATATTTTGATAAAGCGATACCAAAGTTGGCAAATAACCGCGAGGATTATAAGGCACTAAAGAGTATATGGCACGCGTTATCATGGAACAGCTATTAGGACTTGGTTCCGCAAGCTGCAGACGGGCTCAGCTCATGCCAGAGCACCATCTCACATAATTCCAAGCACTCTGCCTTCAGGATTGATAAGGCCTGCCATAGGAGGGACTGATAGGAATACATGTGTCCATTTTAGGGTTAGATATAGGAATACTATATCTAAAGCAAAGGGTGATTACACCACCTTGCCCCAGCTGTGGTGCAGCCAGTTGTCAGATTTAGATGGCCAGCCACGGGTGGCATAATACATGCTGCAGCCCCTGGTAGGCCCTGGGTACACCTATGCCCTGAGTTACAGGGTCTGATAAGGTGGCCCAGTACCAATTAGATATGTACCTAAGGTACATGGAATCCATTTTACAGAGAGAGCAGTAGGCCTGGGACCCTGGATAGCAGGGTCCCAGGTCAACTAAGTCGGAAAACCAGCAAAACACCAGGCAAAAAGTTGGGGCCAACCATAGTCAGGTATCCACCCTCCTACAAACACAACCTCAACATCATCTTCTACGCCGACGACACCCAGCTGATCCTCTCCCTCACCAACGACCCAGGAACCGCCAGAACCCACCTACACGAAGGGATGAAAGACGTAGTAGAGTGGATGAGGAACAGCCGCCTGAAACTGAACTCAGACAAGACGGAAGTCCTCATCCTTGGATCATCACCCTCCGCCTGGGACGACTCCTGGTGGCCCCCTGCCCTGGGTAGCACACCCAAACCAACGACCACGCACGCAACCTGGGCTTCATCCTGGACTCCTCCCTCTCGATGACCAGACAAGTCAACGCCGTCTCATCATCATGCTTCAACATCCTACGCATGCTCCGAAAGATCTTCCGATGGCTCGCCACCGAAACCAGGAAGACGGTCACACAGGCACTCGTCACCAGCCAACTGGACTACGGAAACACCCTCTATACCGGAACCACAGCCAAACTCCAGAAAAGACTCTAACACATCCAGAACGCCTCCGCACGACTCATCTTGGACATCCCCCGACACAGCCACATCTCCGGACACCTGAGAGACCTTCACTGGCTCCCCGCCAGCAAGAGAATCACGTTCCAACTCCTCACCCACGCACACAAGGCCCTCCACGACCTGGGCCCCAGGTACCTCAACAACCACCTGACCTTCTACACTCCCACCCGCCAGCTACGATCGACCAGCCACGCCCTCGCCGCCGTGCCACGCATCAGAAGATCCACCATGGGAGGAAGATCCTTCTCCTACCTGGCAGCCAAGACTTGGAACTCCCTCCCCATCCACCTACGCCTGACCCAAGACCACCTCTGCTTCAGGAAGCAACTCAAGACATGGCTGTTCGAGCAGTAGCGGACCCCCCTCCCCCAAGCGCCTTGAGACCCTCTGGGTGAGTAGCGCGCTATACAAATATCCTGATTGATTGATTGATTGATTGCCTGCATGCTCGGGATGTGTAGCGCGCGAAGCTACCCATGAGGTTTGTCCCGCCCGCTCGTGTCCCCTTATTTCTGTTCACTACTAACGTGTTCGCGAGTTATTCTGTGCCAGATTGCAGTTTCTGCGTGTTCGGCAACTCGATCTTACCGACAAGCATCCTCGCGCACGCGAAAATGCTATTGAGCTCGCGAGAACTACGCTACGCAGCAGTTTGCGGAGTATTCGACAACTTTGCGTTCTCCGCGGAGCGCGGAGTTGCCGAAACTCCGCAAACTCCGTGAACGGAGCGTAGTTCATCGCCCAGGGTTAGAAATAAGCAGTTGAGATGCGAAATGGTGTTTACAGTTATAAGAAACTTGTTTAAAATGTACACATTAATTAGGGCACATGTAGCATATATTAGCGAGTTTTGCATCGAGTACGTTTGAAATAACCTTAGATAAGATATGCAATAGAATTGTTGAGATTAGACTGTAAAAAACATAAAGTTGAAAATCGAGTAGCTGAAGAAACAAATGTAGTCCACATAAAAGACCGAAATTTAACCAGCACGAAATCATAATGTCCACTGTTAGTAAAGCCAATAGGTCTGTTCTTCAAAAGAAAATATGGAAAAGAACGTGAAGAATATAGGGAAGCAAAAGGAAATGAGGACGTCAATGGCTTGTATAAGAGTTATTGAAGCATTGTTTAGGCAAAATAGGTAGCTTCTGCTTCTAACAGGAAATCACTTTTATCATTTGAAAGTATGTCAGCTATCCAATGGAAAAGAGTAAAGCAGTACTCATGATCTGTTAAAATTGGAGCCTCTTTTATTATCAGAGGGCAGCTCGGTAGGTTTTCGATGTTGTTCTCTGTTAGGAAAGAGTTAACCGTCCATTGTGTAGGCAAAGTAGGCAGCAAGTGCTTCTAACATGAAATCACTGTTATCATCTGAAAACATGTCAGCCATCCAATTGAGAAGATGAAAGGAGCATTCATGATCTGTCATTATTGGAGCGTCTTTTACCATCATAGGGCAGCTCGGTGGGTTTTCGATGGAGCTCTCTGTTAGGAAATCTTGCGCCACTGCAAATATATTCCAATGACCCAGAACTCCTTGTATCGCTGCAAAGGCCATAAACCCTCCATTGTAACAAAGCTGTTCATGATCAAGTAACGGATTCATGAGGTGATTGTAATTCACTCCAGGAGGTACCAAGTTGCAGAGACATAAATCCAGGGCCCACGTGAAATCACAGCTCAGGCAATGAAATACAGGCTGCACACAGGTGAAATACGAATATCGAAATGATAATCGATATGAAGTATTCAAAGTTGAGAGTGGTAAGGTGCCGTAGTACAGAAGCATTCTCTGTCGAAATAGTTCTAAGTGGTCCCGCTCGTTTGCGAAGGCAGGAGGGACATCCATTTTGAATTTCCCAAGATGGTAAAGGAAACGGCGCAGCACTGCCGGTTGTATAGCAACTCTACAGAATTAGGTCGCCGGCTATGCAGTGGAGAGGAGCAGAATGACTTGATACATTTTTTAGGAGTCTAGTCACTTAAATATTGCTTAGTAGTTATCAAAAAAGTAGCTTTTCTTGAAGTGGAGGATGTGTTAAAAAATAAGGGAGTCATTTGAGCAAGTTGTAAAGCAAGGTCAATTTTTTTTACATCAATGCTGTTTTCTGTGAATGTTAGCTAAGTGAAAGATATGTGTGTGAGCAGATGCTACGTTCATTTTTAAATGTGACAATGGAGCTCTTGTTCATGTCTTCCGATTCAAGGTCGGTATTCGCTGCCAAATGCAAATATCAAGAAACGCATGCGTGGGGTAGATAGTCTGCATTCTTAACGGAAAGCAAATGGAGGGTTATTTTTACCGCGTTAGCATTGTCGTTTAAAAAGTTACAGTGATTTTCATTATATGTTAAGAAAGTGTCACTGATGAAGACTGAAAATAAATCCTTATAAATAACAGGGACTGGTGTATTTTAGAAAAGGTGTGTAACATTACATGAATTGTAAAAAAAAAAAATAATGTAATTGAAAGTGTATGGTTTGAAAATGAAATGTAGAGGTTTATAGTTCACGTTTTGAAAAAGGTTCTAGAGGGTCAGATACATGACAAGATTTAAAAAAAATAGAACATGTTTTTCAATAGTATTATGGAAAAAATATGTGCCTTTATGTACTATTTAGATTATCTGCCTGTTGCCTATTCTTTGAGTTTTAGTAATCCTGTGTCTTATAAGTTTTCCAGGGGCGGTTTGAGGTTCATGGTGGGCTTGGGCAGGGAGGGTAGGTTGGGGGTTTGTAATAGGGGGTCCAGGTGGGGTGGAGTGCGGAGTTTAGTGAAGAGTGTGGGGGGTTGGAGTTTAGGGTGTTTGGTAATGGAGCAGAGTCAGAGGACGCCAAATTTCTGTTATGGGGTGCTACGGAAATATGTATCCATTCTCAGAGGTTTATTATATTAAGGATATATATTAACATGGTGGCTTTTGTGGTTTTGTGGTTCTGTGCATGTGTATAATGCTGGCCCTGTAGTTTTTGTCTATGGACCTCATTATGACACAGGGGGAGCCACGTTGCACAGTTGGAGATCAGAGACTTAGGAAATATAACTTTATGATAGCAAGGGCTCTAAGCGATACAAATCGCCCGTTCTCGGTGTAAAAAATATCACCGCTATTGGTGGTATTTTCTACGGTGTTAGTGCTCGAAGGAGAATAGTAAATATATGTGAAAGAAAATTCTGTAACAGGCTCAGTATTTCACAATATCACGTGAAAACAAAAGTTGTTCTCACATAGCAATAAGTCTCTTATAATTAATGGACGGAGTGTATATAGTGCTATTTAGTACAGTGCTATGTGAACGATGTCGAATATTTCATAAGAGGAGGCTTTAAAAGTGTTTCGATAAACTGGTTTTTCAGGGAAGTGGGTGGTGTTCCGTGTAAATTGCAGAATAGAAACTAGTAAGAACCAATTGGAAGTGTTGTTCTAAAGTCACATGACTTCACATGCGTGTGTCGCTGCCTCTAAGCGATTGGTGGGTGCGCGCACCCGGTCGCCTACTAAAAGAAAGCGGCGAGAAAATATCAGCTAATATGCTCTTGGAGCTCGTTTTGGTACCAAGAGTTAGTTCTGAAAAGAACATTTTTTCCTTTTTTTTTTTTGGAAACAAGTGTTATGATGCTTTTGATTTCTTAAAGTTGCTACGACATTTTTCAGTAGGTCATACTATCCAAATAAAGTGAAGAAATTTAACTTTTGTTGGAGCATTTATGACTCTCAATTTTGTGTTTAATTAGAATAAAGCTTTGCTCTCCGTATACAAGAAGTTTTCCACAGTTCTTGCATTTCATGTGCACGTTCACCAGATATGGTTTCAAGTCCATCTCAGCACTCGATGGAGATACAGGTCGTTCTGCAGAAGATGTGCTGGTCACTTCTGATGGTAATAGCGTGGCCTCCGTTTTTCTAGTCAAAGGTGGTCGCTCATTTCCTTCAGATTCTGAAGATGAATGCGGAACGGTATCCATTGCAGCAAAGTGTTCGGGAAGATGTTCTCTATTGAGAGTAGAAAAGAAAGTCATGGAAGTGGGTGGAGTGCTGCGTGTAAATTCCAGAATAGAAACTACCAACAACCAATTGCCTTTCACTTGATTTCACCTTAAACTTGGTAATTTCCTCGTCAAGCTTTTCTGTACTTGAAATCTGTCCGTTATCTTCCACATTACCATCCATTACTGTATCCATTTCTACACTGTCCTCTTTGTTCCCAAAATTACAAAACTCAATTTCTTCACAAATAGTCTTCACATCCACTTCAGTTCCATGCAAAAGAGCACTGTTTAAGCTTAAGTGCTGGACTTTTTGCATAATACAACTTTCTCACTAATTTCCTCACCTTATTATGATGCACTGCTAACATCCTAAAATGATGAAAAACACGCTGACATACTTTTCTAGAAAGACAAGCCAGTGAATGCCCATGCAAACCTGTGCTTTCTCTCACTCTGCAAGGATCTAACTCTTGCAGGATCTTCATTTTTTGTTTGAGACTTTTCTTACTATATGTACGTAAGAAATTTCGAAGCAAATCGATTGAATCCTGTCGCACACTACAAATACTACTGCACTTCCATGTGTACACTGGACCCTTAGTACTAAAACTTCATCAGCTAACACCTCTTCTGCATCTCTAGACACAAGTTTCTCGTTTTCCAGCACACAACCATCTTTCACATCATATGATCGACCACTGGTGTCAACTGCATGCACCAAATCATTTTCCTGAGAGTAACTCTCCTCATTGAAAAATGGCTCAGAACTTGAACTATGCATCCATTCGCCAGAAAATACATCACAAAAATGAGTCCGATTAATAATTCTTTTCCATCTACTGTTCGATTTGAAAACATCAATTGCCTTATTAAGTATCCTAATTCTATTGATTACTAAAATAAAAATGTTTTCCTTAACTTCAAAAGCCTGATCAACAATCTTCTGTACACTTTTCATTTTCTTGTAAAAAGCAGTTCTCTGTTTACCTTTCTTATCATTTTTTAGCAAATTTAAAACTACCCTATTGCGAAACATTCGCCTACGAATGTCCCTAAATTGATTTACCCTTCTATTGCTATCCATTCTCTTCTCTCCTGCTCCAATCGAGACATTTTTTGTGGGCCTCTCCTTCCTTTTTATATTTGCTGTCTCCTTCTGAATATTCACATTACCAATATCATTTTTTTTGTACGACATATGTTGCGAAGAAAAGACTTAATTGGCTTACCAGGAGCTTTTCTAGTGTTTTTTGAAGTAGTTGTTGTAGAGGATTCCATAAATTCTGTTGCTGATGTTTTCCTTTTACGTATGTTATTTTTGATACTTCTTTGCCTTGAAGGTATTTTTGCTTGCTTTTCAGAAGTAGATTTGAATCTGTTGTTCTGAAAAAAAAACATGAAAGACCACTATTAGCAAACAACAAAGTAATGACAAAAAGCAAACAATATAAACAATAAATTGCAACATATTTAAGTTTATACAACAGCAACTCAGGGCCTTCTTTATGAAGACCTTGCACCAACAGTGCAACCCATGTTGTATTAGCAAAATACAAATCCTCTACCTTGTAAATGTTGATATCAAGCATTATCAAAAAGCAGAACACAAACCAAAAGCAAAGAAACTCAAGGCCTTATTTATAAAGACCCTGCGCCAGAAGAGCGTCACTTATTTCCCATGTATAAAGTGATGCACCGGTTGCACAAAGCAATCATAAATAAGGGCCAAATGAAAATACCATTGATTTGCCCCCAAAATCGTTTTTTAAATAACATTTAAAAAACACTGCACAGAACCTATGTATAAGCACTGAATATTACTTTTGAAACATCACTGTTTCCTAAAATACAAATCCTCTACCTTGCAAATGTTGATATCGAGCATTATCAAAAAGCAGAACACAAACCAAGAGCAAAGAAACTCAAGGTCTTATTTATGAAAGCCTTGCGCCACCAGTGCGTCACTTTCTTCCCATGTTAAAAGTGACATACCTACGCCACAAGATAATCATAAATAAGACCCAAATATAAATACCATTGATTGGCACCAAAAATCGTTTTTTGAATAACATTTAAAAAACACAGGGCAGAACCTATGTACAAGCACTGAATTTCACTTTTGAAACATCACTGTTTCCCAAAATACAAATCCTCTACCTTGCAAATGTTGATATCAAGCATTATCAAAAAGCAGAACAGAAACCCAGAGCAAAGAAACTCAAGGCCTTATTTATGAAGGCCTTGCGCAAGAAGAGCGTCACTTATTTTCCATGTATAAAGTGATGCACCGGCTGCACAAGGCAATCATAAATAAGGGCCAAATATAAATACAATTGATTGGCACCAAAAATCGTTTTTTGAATAACATTTAAAAAACACTGCACAGAACCTATGTATAAGCACTGAATATCACTTTTGAAACGTCACTGTTTCCCATAATACAAATCCTCTACCTTGCAAATGTTGATATCAAGCATTATCAAAAAGCAGAACACAAACCAAGAGCAAAGAAACTCAAGGCCTTATTTATGAAAGCCTTGCGCCACCAGTGCGTCACTTTCTTCCCATGTTAAAAGTGACATACCTACGCCACAAGATAATCATACATAAGACCCAAATATAAATACCATTGATTGGCACCAAAAATCGTTTTTTGAATAACATTTAAAAAACACAGGGCAGAACCTATGTACAAGCACTGAATTTCACTTTTGAAACATCACTGTTTCCCAAAATACAAATCCTCTACCTTGCAAATGTTGATATCAAGCATTATCAAAAAGCAGAACAGAAACCCAGAGCAAAGAAACTCAAGGCCTTATTTATGAAGACCTTGCGCCAGAAGAGCGTCAGGTATTTCCCATGTATAAAGTGATGCACCGGCTGCACAAGGCAATCATAAATAAGGGCCAAATATAAATACAATTGATTGGCACCAAAAATCGTTTTTTGAATAACATTTAAAAAACACTGCACAGAACCTATGTATAAGCACTGAATATCACTTTTGAAACGTCACTGTTTCCCATGATACAAATCCTCTACCTTGCAAATGTTGATATCGAGCATTATCAAAAAGCAGAACACAAACCAAGAGCAAAGAAACTCAAGGCCTTATTTATGAAAGCCTTGCGCCACCAGTGCGTCACTTTCTTCCCATGTTAAAAGTGACATACCTACGCCACAAGACAATCAGAAATAAGACCCAAATATAAATACCATTGATTGGCACCAAAAATCGTTTTTTGAATAACATTTAAAAAGCACAGGGCAGAACCTATGTACAAGCACTGAATTTCACTTTTGAAACCTCACTGTTTCCCAAAATACAAATCCTCTACCTTGCAAATGATGATATCAAGCATTATCAAAACGCAGAACACAAACTAAAAGCAAAGAAACTCAGGGCCTTCTTTATGAAGCCCTTGCGCCACAAGAGAGTCACTTTTTTCCCATGTTTAAAGTGATGCACCGGCTGCACAAAGCAATCATAAATAAGGGCCAAATGAAAATATCATTGATTTGCACCCAAAATCGTTTTTTGAATAACATTTAAAAAACACAGGGCAGAACCTATGTACAAGCACAGAATTTCACTTTTGAAACATCACTGTTTCCCAAAATATAAATCCTCTACCTTGCAAATGTTAATATCAAGCATTATCAAAAAGCAGAACACAAACTAAAAGCGAAGAAACTCAGGACCTTCTTTATGAAGGCCTTGCGCCACAAGAGAGTCACTTTTTTCCCATGTTTAAAGTGATGCACCGTCTGCACAAGGCAATCATAAATAAGGGCCAAATGAAAATACCATTCATTTGCCCCCAAAATCGTTTTTTGAATAACATTTTAGAAACACTGCGCAGAACCTATGTACAGGCATTCAATTTCACTACTGAAACTTAACTATCTGCTTCCAAATATTCTCCATAGAGCAAACACGTCTCTATCTAAATTAAATAAATCATTACTTACCTTTACAAATGCTTTTGGAGATTGAAAACAGTGTCAGACAAACACACCAATTTTTCTTTAGCAGAGCAAAAGGTGTGCACTCAATACACTGAAATCAAGACTGGCATAGAAAATCTCTAACTTTGCACACATATGCCTTATTTCAACCAATCAAAAGTCTTCCCTCACTATTTTCAAACCAACACCCTTCCCCCTCTCAGCTCTTTCTATCTGTCAACCATAACAACTCCCTCCTAACTGAACTCTCAGGTTCAAAAGTTTATTCTACAATGTTGCATATTAAGTCAGCAAGGATGTTTGAGCTCTCAATACACCTGCTTATCCAGGGCATTATTGCTTTTAGTGACTTTTTCTTATCCATTCAAATTGCTTCTTTCAAACATCACAACCATGCACCCTAACTTTCAGTTTTCAACTATCTGAATCCACCAATCCTTGCTTGTGATTTAAGAGCAGAGAAACTCCACACTTATTTTTTTGTAAACTCCTACTGTTCCAACTTCCATTTCCTTCCCGCACTTCATCTGACTGCACCAGAACCTTCTCACATCATGTATTCTGTATAGATTATTGGACATAGCTACATCCACTGGGCTCAAAGGTATGCAGCAAGCAGAAATTATCACAACCTTGATTTATCAAATCTGGAAATCAAGTGGATTGGCCAGAGAGGATTGAGATGTCATCAATTGATACCATTGGTGAAAACCTTTTTGCATCTGCCAAACCCTGACCTCTTAATAGTGCACTGTGGTGGAAATGATTTGGGCACTATGACTTGGGTTGGTCTGGAAATGCTTTTAAAGGACACCTTTGATCAATTGATGACACTTTTTCCACAAACTGCCTTGGTATATTCCAATATATGCCAAAGACAGAAATGGAACTGGTCCAACCAATTTTGTCAACAATTTGAGAAAGCACGGAAACATGTGAATAAATCTGTTTCTGCTTACATGAGATACTGTGGAATGAGTTCAATATACAATAATAACTTGTGTTACTACATGCAAGACATCTACAGAGGAGATGTTGTGTACTTCTCAGATGAGGGAAATAGAATATTCCTCCTGAATTTAATTTTGCATTGGAACCTACTTGTAGGTACCTAAATCAACCACAGAACCCAAAAGCTCTTTTCAGAGCTACCCTACCTCTGATAATTCAACACGTTTATCTTTTTCTAACTTTTTTCACTATTTTTCACCAAAGTACGCTTCCTCCGTGGAAAATTCAAGATTTTTTTTTTTTTTAGCCTTTATGAGCCTCTTAAGCCCCCCTCAGAAAACCTAGAGGGTCAGGAAGTGTCTACCGTGCCCCCTTCTACCCATTCCGAACATTGTTTGCCCTCCATCTTGTGTCTCGATTGTACTGAAACACAAAATGGAGGACTCCAGTAACGCTGCAAGTGCGCGTACTGGAGCGCGCACTGGTAAGCGCTCCATAAAAAAAAGGTGGGAAAGTAATTTACAGAAAAAACACTGGAGACACTTTCATCAAATATAGAATAGGCCCTACTACAAAGCAGTCCCTACCATTTGCCTAAATTTGGTGGAATTCCATTGAGGCAATTAGGCTACAGGCCTGTCTAAATATCCTGAGGTAAATTACATGACTAAAACACATATGAAGTGTCAGAATTTACAACCAATTAAAAAGTTTCTTTCATTTTCTACGATTATTTCCTGACAATTGATTGGTTATGTACATGAATAAATAAAAAAAAGAGAAGGAAACACAGCCATTTTGACTACTGCTTCCTGAAGTACATTTGAAAACAAATAAAACTGACATCTTCAACTGCTTTCTCAAAGGTAAGTTGTTATTTTGGAAAGTGAAGTATGTTGTGCACTTTAAGTTAATTTGAGAAAAAATATTCTGTTAGTTATATACTATCCCTCTGTAATCGTTATAGATTGAGATAGGCTTCTCTGTTATAGTTATGGATTGAGTTAGGCTTCCCTTATATTATTATAAATTTACTTAGGCTTCATCACATACTCTTTGTTATATTTCTAATTCCAGCCTGATACCATACACTGCCCAAAGATAACTTCACTGTTAAAAAATCCAAACTACATGTCTGAACTTAAACCCAACAGTGCCCAATCTCTACTGATATAATTGTTTTTTATGCAATTTACAGCAACAAAATGGAAGGAGAAAAGAATATTTCTTTTAAAATTGTTTTAGACAACAACCAGGATGGAAAAAATGCTGAAAATGATAACATTGACTTTATGGATGAGTCTCTGGACCTTGAATTACTTGAGTGTTTGTAATCAATGGAAACACAGAATGTAAATGAGGAGATTCCAGACAATATTTTATTAGAAGTTTTATTCAATTATGAAAAAGAATCAGAAGAATAAATGTATATTTAATAATCAAAAATTGTTCGAGCCATTATTCATTTTATTCATTTTATATGAAATTCATCAAGTAGATCAAAAATGTTTAAAATATAAAGTGAGACTTATAGTATACTGTGCAAATTTTTTGTGTTACATAGAAAGTTTGCACATAGTTACTTCCTTTCTCCCACTATATTATCTCCAAGGTGTATTTAACATCTCTTTTTCATCTCCTGCCTCAATGTTTTTTCTGCTTTCCAGGGAGTCTACACTATGGATTCCATATACCACAATAACTTCTGTAACAATATGCAAGATATCTACAAAGTGTATATTAAATTATAGACTGTGCATTGATACCTACATGTCGGTACTTAAATAAAAAAATGAAAAAACAAAAAGAACAATTAATAAACATACAATTTTTAAAAGTGATTGTTTTTCCCCAGAGTACGCCCCCCAGAAGCGTACCAGGCGCTCCCCCCGCGAAAATCGAAAAAAAAAAAAAATTGAGACCCCGCGGGGCCCTTTAATGGCCCCCACATCAAACCTAGGGGGTCAGGGGGGTCTACCCTGCCCCCTTATAGTCAATTCCCCCCTTTGTTTTGCCACCTCTTTTGTCTCGATTTTACCGAGATACAAGATGGCGGCCGCTTCAGA
The DNA here is from genome assembly GCF_964263255.1 of Lissotriton vulgaris. Classification (NCBI taxonomy): domain Eukaryota; kingdom Metazoa; phylum Chordata; class Amphibia; order Caudata; family Salamandridae; genus Lissotriton; species Lissotriton vulgaris. The sequence goes on along the minus strand of NW_028251176.1, from coordinate 22,546 downwards.
TTGTTTAGAATGTTTACAGACACCCGAGAGCCAATTAGCTTTCTGCGCGCAAGTTGCGTGGCGCGCTCGGTGCGCGTACTGTTGCGCGTACCGGGTCGCTGCCATAGATATATATATTTTTTTCAACCTAAATTACTCAAAATCTAGTAGGTATATATAGTTAGGATTTTTTTCCTATGGGATTTCTGAAAATTCTATGTCGAATAACTTTGGCGTTTGTGGACGGAATTGGCTGAAATTTTCAGGAAAATTGCACATTTTGTTTCTGAGCAGTTTCTGGGGGGAGGGGGGGTTTCGTCACGGGTGGGCCGAGAAAAAAGGGGGGTCCCAAAACTCGTTTTTCCCATTCATTTTTCCATAGGGCGGTTGGAATCACTTTTAGCTCGAACGGCTGAATGGAATTACACGAAACTTGGCAAAATTGTAGATATGGTTTGCCCGACGTGCCTTTGCTATGTCTCATTATATGTGCTCCAGTGGATTTTGAGACATTAACGTTTGAAAAAACAGATATATCTGTAACAGCGCTCCGGTTAGCGCTCCTGTTCGTGTAGCTGACGCGTAACGGAACTTCGCGAAGCGAAGCTGATTGACTCTCCGGTGTCTGTCAACATTCTAAACAGTCCGGAACGGCTGCCATCTTGTCTCTCGGTAGGATCGAGAGACAAGAGGTGGAGAAAAACGAAGGGGGAATTTAATGAAAGGGGGCAAGGTAGATCCCTCCTGACACCCTAGGATTGATGAGGGGGATATTATAGTCCCCGCGAACCAGGTAGCTTACCGGTAGCGTAACGGGAGTTCGCCATTTTGTGTTTTGGACACATTTTATTACAAGATGGAGGAATAACAATGTGAGAAATGGGTATAAGGGGGCAAGGGAGACGTATCTTGACCCCCTAGGTTTTCTGAGGGTAGCTGAGGAGGCTCATATATGTCGGGAAAAAAAAATTGAATTTTTCGTGCGGTTAGCTGTCGGTACGCGAACCGGGTAGCGAACCGGGAAGCGAACATAAGTGAAAATTAGTAAAAAAAGGTACATTTGAAATTTTAAAAAAGTAATTATATTTAAGGTTGCTCTGAAAAGAGCTTTTGGGTTCTGTGTAAGTTCTAGGAGGTACTTATAAGTAGGTACCAATACACAGTCTTAAATTTTGTATGAAAACTCTGTTTCCCTCATCTGAGAAGTGCACACCATCTCCTTTGTAGATATCTTGCATGTAGTAATGCAAGTTATTGTTGTAGATGGCGCCCATTCCATGGTCTCTCATATAAGCTGAAACAGACTTATTTACATGCTTCCTCGCTTTCTCAATTTGTGAACAAATTTGATTGGACCACCTCCATTTCTGTCTTTGGCATATATTGGAATACACCAAGGCAGTTTGAGGAAAAAGTGCCAATAATTGCTCAAAGGTGTCCTTTAAGAGCATTTCCAGACCTACCCCAGTCAAAGTGCCCAAATCATTTCCTCCAAAGTGCACTATTATGAGGTCAGGGTTTGGCAAATGTAAAAAGGGTTTCACCAATGGTATCAATTGGTGACATCTCAATCCTCTTTGGCCAATCCATTTGATTTCCACATTTTGTAAATTGAGGTTGTGTAAATTTCTGTATGGCTGAGATACCCGCCACCCCCTCTCAACACAATCCCCAAGGATGGGAAACCGGAAACAGTTCTGAACTTTTGGAAGGCGGGAGGGAGTGACCCTCCCGGCCGTATTTATTAAAAATATGAAACAAAATCAAAACATTAAAATAACAGTTTCATATTATGTACAATTTCATTTCCACATTACGATGTTTGGCTAACCTTAACATATTTCTAATACAAAGGTTCTCCTAGCCGAAACTAACATCCTACAAATACATTTTAACTTGAAATTGTACATCCTAACGTTAAGGGCCAACGGCAAGGTCGTAACCGGTGTCAGATCCCTAAACCAGAATTACCCCCCCACTTGCGAGGGGCGACCGCACAGAGGGCTGTACCTCATGTGCACCTACCAATTTCCCTTGACTTGACGGGGGCCCCAATGAACTCGACTCCATTTTATGGTCGTCCGAGGACTCGTGTGAGGTGTCTAGAAGGTAGCGTAAACCCCCCTCCCCACCCCACACAACTTACCACATCTGCCGTCGCAGGTGTCCTGGCCCCGGGACATTCCCAGGAGGGGCCCGTAGCCCCTCCTATCCAGGAAGGGGCCTTGACCGCCTTCCCTTTCCTTTCGGCGGCCCATCCTTAGAAGGGACCGCCTCCCCGTTGAGGGGCCAATGGCCACCTCCCCCCGGGCGCTCCCATCCGTAATGGGTGACGCCCCCCCCATAGGGATCTTCGAATTACTGCTCACCGATCATGACCTTACCGCCACAGGCCGGATAGTTGACCGGCTATCCGGACCCCCCACAAAACTCCTGCCTAAAGGTCATGCTGTAAACTTTTTAACCAAGCTATGAGGTCTCCTATGAGTAACGCATTCCCCACCCGGGACAAATGGACCCCATCCTCCAAATACATACTGTCCCCCTTGATACAACCATGAGGAATAGAATGCAATGCATTTGAACGAAACAATCTACCCAATTTGTTATTTACTTTCTTCACCGAATGATTTATAGCAGACACCAAATTCGCCCCCCGCCACACCTTACGTGGAATCATATGGGACCATGCAATTGTGCACCCTGGAACCCTTCTCGCCAACCAACTTACTGTGGAAAGTATCGCCTCGAGAAGAAGTCGTCTACCAGTGGCCACCAAATCGTTGCCCCCAAGATGGACTATGATTATAGATGGCGGTGACCTTGTCCGCCCTAACAAACCCTCAAAAAAGGATTGAAACTGATCAATACAGAGCCCGCTCCTTCCGTAGAAGGTCACCCTGTACCCGTATTCCCCAGCCATGTGAATCATGTCACCTGCTTTGAATACGTCCGCGGCACGCCTCACGTATGAGTGGCCCACGACCCACACCACTTTTTCCGCAGCCGGTGATGTTTGACCGCTTGTTCCCAGGTGTCGGGTCGACTGCACAGTCCGCCCCGCCTCGTAAGCTTGCGAAACTGTAAACCAAACAAAAACAAGAAGCGTGAGTACATGATATCAGCTTCACAACATGTGCAATCGCACATATCTTTTGTAACAATTCGAGGACCAGCGCCCCAAACGTTTCACTTTTTCCACACTCAGACCCCTGGCTGTAGCCTCAGTAGCAGCCCCTATCCGAAAGGAATGGGTCCAAACTCGCCGGGGTTCAAGCCCGCGGCCGAAATTGCCATTTGAAGCACCCGCTGGAACTGAAACCTCGTCAGTGGGGTGGCGTCAGCGTGTCTCAACAAGGTCCCTCCCCATGATGCCGCCCTCTGCGCTAAATATTCCTCTACGCAAACAACAGGGCACATGGGAGATCCGGGAATCCGATGTATGACTACGCAATCCCCCATCGCACCCTGATCGGCCTTGGACCTGACAAACGAGACAATCATCGTCTCCCCCTTAACCTGAATGTGCTCTCGGCACAGTCCTCCCACCGTATCCCGCTTGTTCTTCACCACCAGTTCGCTTACCCGCATCGCCCCATGGAATGCTAACGCAAAAGCGGCCCGGAATAACACTGTTTCATACTGGGATGAACATGTCGCTGGAAGTACGGATAATAACAGGGCCAACCTATCCAGACCTATCGGGTGCCTCTCATCTACTCTGCGACCCTCAAGGCGTTGCCACCCACGTAGCGCTTTCTGCACAACGAAAGACGCTGTTGGGTCCTGGATCCCATGAGCCCTTGCCATAAAGGAAATGGCGGCCCGATGCCTCTGGGCCGTAGCTACTGATTTGCCTGCCTGATGTAAAGACAGCAAAAATTTTACGACAAACTCTTCCTGGCCCCAAAGCTCCCCCCTAGCAGCACCCAAAAAGGCCCAATAGGAACGGAACGCCCCTTCGTATGCCTTCCTTGTCCTGGGTGCTAAACTCTCTCCCACGAGGTTTTGTAGTTCGGGGCACCGAGAGACCAGAGAGCTTCGGGAAAGGGTGCCGCCACCGGTTCCGCTGTAGGCAGAAAACCCCAGAAGGCCTGCATACGGAAACGAGAAAGCGCATCAGCCGCTTGGTACAGTACCCCCGGCACATGTCTTGCCCTAAAGAGCACATTCAATTGCATACACAATAACACAATTTCTTTGAGCAATCTCAGAATCCATTTGCAACGTGCTGCCTGACTATTGATACACTCAACCACGGTCATATTATCGGACCAGAACACCACAGAGTGATCCCGAAACCCCCCAGGCCATGTTTTCAGGGCCACCAAAATAGGGAAAAGTTCGAGAAAAGCAATGTTACTCGTCAGCCCGCACTCGTGCCACCATGACGGCCATTTTTGAGCCGACCATTGCTTTCCGAATATAGCGCCAAAACCTATACTCCCCGCCGAATCTGTCCACAGCCCCAGCTCCTCGGAGGACACCGCCGGCTTGTTCCAAACAATTCGACCATTGAAATCCGCCAGGAATGCCAACCAAATGCGCATGTCCTGGCGAATCTCTGCCGAGAGCCTCGTGCGGTGGTGTCCCTCTTTAAGACCGACCATGGCTTGTGCAATCGAGCGGGAAAAGGGGCGGGCCATTGGCATTACTCTAAGGGCAAAATTCAACTGACCCACGGTTTGCTGCAATTGATGCAAGTTCACCTTAGTCTCCCGAATACATGTTTCAAGGGAGGCCCTGAATTTCACCACCTTTTCCTTGGGTAGCCGAAAGCAACCTTCTTCCGAATCGAGCTCTATCCCAAGAAACTCGAGCGAAGTTGATGGCCCCACAATCTTACCTGGTGCCAATGGCACACCAAAATGATTCATCAAGCCACAAAATTCTTTTTTTAAAACCCGTCTTTCTCGTGAATACCCATTGCAGAAAACAACTGAATTTTTCAAAATAAGCACAAGATATGGAGCATCCCATTGGCATACATTTATCCATGTAATAACGACCCTGAAACATGAAACCAAAGAGACGCTGATCGTCTGGGTGTACCGGGAGCAACCGGAACGCTGACTCGATGTCTGATTTTGCCATCAGCGCTCCGGGCCCCAGGCGATTCAACATGGCGACGGCCTCATCGAAAGATGCGTACCGCACCGAACACACTTCCGGGTCTATCGCATCATTCACGGAAAGACCTCGTGGGGCTGACAAATTATGTATTAGCCTAAACTCACCCGGGTCCTTCTTGGGGACCACCCCTAAGGGGGAACAAACAAAGTTAGCAACCGGTGGTATATCGAATGGTCCGGCAACCCGCCCTCGAGTCACCTCTTTCCCAATCTTTACCTGTACCACCGCCGTATTCTGCAGGACCGACAGTTGGTTCTTACAACGTGCTTTACCCTGAAAATTCCCCACTGGAATGCGGAAACCATACGAAAACCCGTCTCGCAACACCCCAGCGGAGACATGATCCGGGTATTCATTGAGCCAAGGAATCATTGCCATGGTATCAACCGGGGTAGGTAAAGGCGCCCCTCGGACTATTTCAGACCTGTTTGGCGCTTCCCCTACCACCGTTATCACCCGTTTTGGCTCTGCACATGGTCTCGGGATGGGAGGACTGTCCACACCCCCCACAGTCGTGTCTAAACTTGCATGACCCCTGGGGCCTTGTACATTTTCCCCTGTTAAAATTCCAACAGATCCCCTTTTTACCTGCGTTGCCACTCGACTTCGAGTGATGCTCGTTACCTGCACCCGTCCGAAAGGGTGTCCCAGACGAATGGCGGGAAGACTCACCCCCATTACCCCCCGACAATGGTGCCTTTAACATGCCTGAATTCTCCATTTTTTGCCAAGAAATGGAGTCGTAACAATCCCAGGTCAAAGCTGGGTCGTGCTCTTTGGCCTTCCTAAAAACATTGTCATAGCAAAACCACTGATTGCCCTCATATGATTGAGAATACTCCATGATACGTGTCTGATATATGGGCAACTCGGGCAACAACTCAGGCCTCCGTTCCCCCATAATTAAAGTGAATATGCCAAACGCTCTGCCCCAGTTACCTATGTTCTCATCGACCTTAAAGGCGTCCATTTTGGCGCGCCAAACACTCGGATGCAGAAGCTCTTTTTGACCCTTCACATGCTCGATCTCGTAGTGGTCTGTAAGCAAAGAAAACATGTTTACATACTTATCAGCCCAAATCTTTTCCTTAACTTCGATTGGAACATGCTGGGCCACTTTCTCCCTTCGTGAGGGTACAGACCCCTCCCCCGCAATCGGCAGTAGCCGCTTACCTGAACTAGGAGCTGTAGTTGCTGCCGAACTCGTGCCCGCTGCGGTTTCACCCACCGGAACCTGTGGGGGAACAGAAGATGGTGCCTTCGCAGCCTCTCTAAATTCTCGCAATTGCCTCATTACTGCCCTGGCGTCGTCCGCCGTGGTGCCCTCACTACCTTTTCCCAACCACGCTGCCAGATGTGCAGCCAACTCGGGAGGCATATCCTCCCCGTTCACAGGGGTGACTACAACGGGGATCGGTTGCCCCTCCTTCGGAACCGGGATTGGCTCCTCTATCGGTGTATCGGGGACCGGGGCCTCTCCCCCAGATGCCCCCCTCTTGGACCTCTTGCCTCTCCCGCTGGGGACTACTCCCGGCAATGCTGGTCCGACGACTCGCTTCGGCCCTCCAACCCCGTTCATTGCCGCCATCTGCTTTTTCATCTCGGCCATGTCCTTTACGAGCATGCGGAGCATCTGATCGGTACCGACCCGCTTTCCGACCTTCTTGCCCGGCATTCTCCAACGAAGATATCTGAAAGAACAAGAACAAAATTACAACGCTCAAAATTGGCTCTTCGTTCCATCTCGAGCTCACGTGCAGCGGGGAGGTGCAGCTTCAGAGCACAGGAACAAGAGGATGCTTCCTTGGCTTGTTGCTCCTTTTATCCTTCTTCGGGCGGGCGTAAACCCGCCTCCGCCCGCCTCCGGGGGCGTGGCTGGCGGCTTCAGTGTCTAGGACAACCCACTCTAGGGCAGGAAAAAGCGCGCCCCGGCTACGCCGCTTTGGGCATACCAGCCGAGACTCGCCTCCCGCCCAAGATGGCCTCCCGGGGGGATCGGGGTACTCCACCATACGTTCGGGGGGACCGAGTGGTCGCCCCTTTCCATTATCAGCATACCTGTGAGCCCAGTGGATGTAACTATGTCCAACAATCCAGACAGAAAACATGGTGAGAGGAGGTTCTGCTGCAGTCAGATGAAGTGTGGGAATGAAATGGCGGTTGAAACAGTAGGAGTTTGTAAAGAAAAAAAACTGTGGAGTTTCTGTGCTAATGATTCAGTAGCAGTGATTGGTGGATTTCCATTGCTGAAAACAGAAAGTTAGGGTGCATGGATGTGTTCTTTGAAACATGTAATTTGAATGGATAAGAAAACATGACTTTAAGAAACATTGCAGTGGATTAGCAGGTGTACTGAGAGTTCAGAGTTCATTCGAAACATTGTTGTATGAACTTGTAAACATGAGAGGTCTGGCAGGAGGTAGTTGCTACGGAAAAAGGCCAGAAAGGGCAGAGGGGGGGGGGGGGGGGGTGTTGATTTGAAAAAAGTGAGGGAAGAGTTTTGATTGGGTCACATGAGAGAAATGTGTGATGAATTTGTTGGTTGCAGCCTCTGGAGTGCATACCTTTTGCTCTGCTTAAGAAAAATTGGTGTGTTTCTGAGACTGTTTTGAAATTCAAAAAGCATTTGATAAGGTGAGAAAGAAATCATTTAATTTAGATAGAGAGTAGTATTAGTACTGACAGGGTGTGCTTGTACATAAGAGGTGTGCTGTGTTTTCAAATGATGTCCAGAAAATCGTTTTTTAAGAAAAAGACATGCTTTTTACATTTATGAGAACGATAACAAGGGGTGTGCTTTTTTAAATGAATATTTCACTTCCCAACATGAATATGGGAGAATAATTTGCATGTTTGTTGGTTTAAAAACTCGTTTCTTGAAGTCATTTAGGTTTCACAATATGTTTTGCAAGAGTTACATAGTCAGCATGGGGGCATATTTACAAGGCTTATGAGACACATTCACGTCATTTTCCCCATTTTAAAAGTGACTTTAAAGGTGGTGCAAGGTTCTTGTAAATAAACCCTCATGAGTGCTTTGCAAATTTAAGTCATTTTCCCCTGGTGCATGTGCCTTGTAAATACGCCCCTATGTGTGCTAGACAATTTTAAGGTACTTCTCCCAGGAATCTGGGAGACTAATTTGCTTACATAATGTATTTGAAAATCGTGCTAAGGTGAGAAAAGATTCCTTTAATTTAGAAGGAGATTAGTATGCTTATTGGAGAAAATTAGGAAGCCAGCTAGGGTTTGCTTGTACATAGGAGCTGTGCTGTGTTTTGAAATTATGACCAGAAAATCGTTTTTTTTTAAAAAGAAATACTTTTCACATTTATGAGAAGGACAACAAGGGGTCTGCTTTTTTAAATAAATATTTTATTTCTGAACATAAATATGGGAGAATAATTTGCTTGTTTGTCGGTTTAAAAAGTCGTTTCTTGAAGTCATTTAGGTTTCACAATATGTACTGGTAGAGTTTCATAGTCACTATGATAATTATGATATACATTTAGGACTGTTTAGGGGGCATGGATATGCTGAGGCTTCTGTAATTGTCATTGGAGGAGAATTATGTACATTGCACTGCTGCATACAGTCCTCACCTTCTGTGTACTCTTGGATATGCTAGACTATATCTGCTCAATGAGATACCTAAGCTGAGGAAACACAGGTGATGTGATTGTGAAATGAGCACAAATATTTGCACGTTTTTCAATTACATCACCAGTGTTTCCTAACATTACTAATCACATTGTGCTGATGAGGTTTAGGCCTGTCCAGGGAGACAGAGAAGGTCTGTCCTTTGTTGAAGTGTGCAATGGACATGACTCACTTCATCTCTTGGCCTGCACATGTATTATGTCCTCTGTACTCTTCAACAAGCCAAAATTTCATCTGCAATGCTGAGTAGGCCTCACCTCAAATAAACTTTTGTGACTACCAGACCTGCCTTTTTGCTCCTAGATATTTCTTGGTTTTACCATGGCAGACAGACAATCCAGCATACTTCTGCATAGGGCACACCCTATGGTGGTGCAAGGGCCTTGTAAATACGCCCTCATGTGTGCTTGGTAATTTTAAGTCACTTCCCCCTGATGCAAGGGTCTTGTAAATACACCCTCATGTGTGCTTGGCCATTTCAAGTCCCTTCCTCCTGGTGCAAGGGCCTTGAAAATACGCCCTCATGTGTGCTTTGCAATTTTAACTTACTTCCCCCTGGTGCATGGGTGTGGTAAATACGCTGTCATGTCTGCTTGGCAATTTTAAGTCACTTCCTGCTGGTGCAAGGGCCTTTTAAATACGGCCTCATATGTGCTTGGCAATTTTAAGTCACTTCCCCCTGGTGCATGGGTGTGGTAAATATGCCCTCATGTCTGCTTGGTAATTTTAAGTCACTTCCCCCTGGTGCATGGGTGTGGTAAATATGCCCTCATGTCTGCTTGGTAATTTTAAGTCACTTCCCCCTGGTGCAAGGGTGTTGTAAATACACCCTCATGTGTGCTTGGCCATTTCAAGTCACTTCTTTCTGGTGCAATGGACTTGTAAATACGCTCTCATGTGTGCTTGGCAATTTTTATTAACTTCCCTCTGGTGCATGGTTGTGGTAAATACGCCCTCATGTCTGCTTGGCAATTTTAAGTCACTTTCCCCTGGTGCAAGGTCCTTGTAAATACGACCCTATGTGTTCTTGGAATTTTAACTCATTTCCCCCATGGTGCAAGTGCCTTGTAAATATGCCCCCTTTGTCTATGTTGTTAAATTACTGTAGATGGAATTGACATCTAGTGTGTTAATTGTTTGCCTACTGTTATTGGTTTACTGTTTGGTAATAGTGGTTAATATCAATTTTTTAAATATTTTTCCACAGATTTAACTGAAGATCTTTAGAAAACTTAAAAAATGCCCTCAAGGCAGCGAAAACTAAAAGAAGCAAAGCGACTTACAGTCCATCTGTAATATTAAATCGTATCAAGTTGCCAAATAAGCTCCGGGTAAGAAAATAAAATCATTTCTAAAAACAATTTGCAGACAAAAAAATACCAGTATTGAACATGTTTTAGTGCATAAGAAGAGAGACAATTTAAAGGAAAAGGAAAGGCCCGTCAAAAAAGTTTCTGCTAGAGCAGGAGATAAGTCTGTGCATGGCAGTAGAAGGGACAATCAATTCAGGGACATTAATAGGCGAATGTTCCGCAACAGGATAATTGTCAATTTGTTAAAAAATTTTAAGAAAGGCCAACAGAAAGTGACATTTTATGAGAAAAAGAAAACTGTAGAGAAAATTATTGATCAGGCTTTCGAAATTAAGCGAAAGTTATTTATTTTGGTAATCAATAGAATTAGGAAACTAAACAAGGTAATTTTTGATTTCAAATCAAATAGTAGATGGAAGAGAGTAGTTAATCGAAGTAATTTTTGTGAAGTATTCTCAGGAGAATGGATGCATAGTTCAAGTTGTGAGGCATTTTTCAATGAGGAGAGTTACTTTCAGGACAATGATTTGGAGCATGCAGTTGACAACAGTGGTCGAGCATATGAGGTAAAAGATGGTTGTCCGGTTGAAAAAGAAAAACTTGTGTCTGCAGATGCAGAAGAGGTGTTAGGTGATGAGATTTTAGGAAGACGTCCTAAGGGACCAGGCAACACCTGGAAATGTAGTAGCATTTGTAGTGTGCGACAGGATTCCATCAATTTGTTTTGTGATTTTGTACGTACATTTAATAAGAAAAGTTTAAAACAGAAAATGAAGTTGTTGCAAGAATTAGATCCTTGCAGAGTGAGAGAAGTACCAGGTTTGCATGGGCATTCCCTGGCTTGTCTTTCCAGAAGAGTATGCCAGAGTCTTTTTCATCATTTCAGGATGCTAGCAGTGCATAATAATAAAGTGAGGAAATTAGTAAGAATGTTGTATAATGCTAAGAGTCCAGCAATTATGCTTAAACAATTGAGCAGTGCTCTTTTGCATGGTTCAGAACAACATGTGAAAAATATTTGTGAAGAAATTGAGTTCTGTTACTTTGCTAGTAAAGAGAACAATGTTGAAATTGACCCAGTAGAAGAAGGTAATGTGGAAGACAGTGTACAGATTTCTAATATAGATAAGTTTCACAAAGACATTTCATTCTTTCAGGTGAAATCAAGTGAGAGGCCTAATTTCACTTGTGTGTGTGTTGTCGACGGACTTATTATAAGAATCAGACTAAGTTAGTGGATTTATATGCAAAAAGTGAAATGGAAAATAATAGTGAATGGAAGGATTTTGCTACATACTTGATGGTAGAAAATTGTTTTGATTTGGGATCGGACCAACGTATGTGTACTTATTGTTTTAACAAATTAAATCAAAACCGGATGCCTGCTAGAGCGGTTTATAATAATCTGAAATTTTTTGACATTCCTTCTGAATTGAAGGATTTAAATACTTATGAATCTATTTTGATTCAAAGTGTGCATCCCTTTCAGGCTGTTGTACGAATGGTGCCAAAGACAGGGAAATTGCCTCCATCAGATTTACAGAGAGGATTAAAGGGAAGAGTTGTTTATTTGCCTTTAGATTTGAAGAAAACCATTATTACAATTGGAGTAGAGAAAGTGGAAGAGGAACCTCAGGTTATCTTAGTTAATGGTGTTCCGACAAAGAGTAAGAAAATCTGGCAAGATTTAGTGGATGTTAGGAAAGTCAAAAAGGCAACATTGTATTTGATAAAAAACAATGAGTACTACAAGAATGTATGTGTAGCAGAAGAGGAAGTAAGTGAAGAAGAAGACAGCGAATTGTGTGCTGGACAAATTGCGAAAGTAGAAGCCTCTAAAAATGAAGAAATATATGAACATTATAGTGTTCATCCTTTGCATTCCAAGGTAATCATGGGGAATGCTATTGAGTTGTTTCAAATGAAAAAAGCTAAAGTGTGGCTCAGGGGTTAGAGGCGACAGACCCGGAAGCTGAGATCGGCCCTGGACCAGGGTTCAATTCCCCGCCTCGACGGGGCTTGGGCTCAATAATTCCACGGACTCCATAATTCTCGCTCTGGTGCCTACTCGACTCACGGGTTCACACTCTGCGACTCTGGGCAATAGCTTGCTTAATCTCCACAACGGCCCCTCGCGGCGGGATGCCTGGCTTTCACCTTGTGGATACCCTGCCGGGGTTATCTCACAGGGGAATACCAGGACGGGTTCCCTAAGCAAGCGCTTAGATGCCTGCGATGTGGGCGGTTTGCGCTATATAAATACATGTACATTTACATTTTTACATTTACATGTACATTTAAAGGGAGCCCCATTAGTGTTTGGGAGGAAAGTTTGGAAGCTCTGTGTTTTCCACAGTTATTTCCCACAGGTCGAGGAGGACGATATGATGAGCGACCTGATCAAATTCCTGCTTCTGAATACCGGACTTTAGGATAGTATGCAGATGATCCTAGGTTTCGTCAATGCATTCCCTATTTGTTTCATCTACTGTTTGAAAGTGATCTGTCTGGACTGTCTTATGCAGTGAATCACATCCTGAAAAGTGATTTACAACTGCAAAATATCTCAGCAAGGGACTTTATGTATAAAGTCAATGTGCAAGACAGTATTTTGGATTCTCACCTGATTAATCTGATGGCATGTCAGTGTGGTACTAATGAGTATTGGTATCTTTGTCATGGTGACTTAAAATGTATGCTGAGGAACTTAGGAACTCCCACATGGTTCCTCACTCTCAGCTGTGCTGAGTATGGCTGGGAAGACTTACTTGAATTTCTACGAGAGGCAAATGGAAACATTGAAAATATTGAATTCAAGACACCCGGAGAACTGTGCTCTTTGGATCCAGTGAATGTATGCAGGTTCTTCAATCATAGATTTGAAGCTATGATGTCTTTCATCACGAACAAGAAAAATCCACCTCTTGGAGAGGTGTTGGATTTCTTCTGGAGAAAGGAGTATCAAGCACGAGGTGCTCCTCATATACATATGCTGCTATGGATCAAAGATGCACCCAAATTTGGAACAGATACGGATGACATACAGCCTGATTCATGTACGGGCCATTTTGCGTAGCCCTAATAGCGAATCATAGCGACTCGCTATTGAGGACACGCAAAACGGCATTCATGTAGGAATTGCTAAATAAATAGCGATTCCTACATGGTCTCTATTTGCGAGTAGCAATTTGCTACTCGCAAAAAAAGGAAGAACTCCCCATTCATTCCTATGGGCCAAAAGGCCCATAGGAATGAATGGGGAGTATCCCTTATTTGCGAGTAGCAATTTGCTACTCGCAAATCAGATAGCGATTTTAAGGGTGCCAGGGGTGTCCAAAGGACACCCTGTAGCACCCCTTAAATGCAAATTGTAACAGTTGATGCGCACACACATGTCCAAAGGACATGTGTGTGTGCAACATGCAACTTAGAAAAATGCTTTCAAAAGCATTTTTCTAAGTTTTCGCAATTTACCGAGAGGTCTGACCTCTCGGTAAATTGCGCCTAGAAATAGCGAAATCGCAAATTGAAATAGGATGTTGAATAGCATTTAAGGAATCTCAAATAGAGATTCCTTAAATGTCATTTCCTCGCACATTTGCGACATCGCAATTAGCGATTTTTGCTTTTGGGATGCTGAATCCCAAAAGCAAAAATCGCACTCGCAAAGGGCCGGATTCTCAGAATCCGGCCCTTTGCGAGCCGATTTAGCCTTCATGAATAAGGCTGTAAGTGATGAATTTCATAGAACAGTATTCTACATGTGCTGTTCCAAAGAAAAAGGAAGACAAAAGTATAAGAGAACAAGTTTTATGGTTTCAAAGCCATCGTTGTGGAAAGTACAGTCGTCGTAAATTCAGACACAAGAACAAGTACTATACAAAATGTCGTTTTGGATTCCCAAGATTGGTGATATCTAAAGGAAGAGTGAACAATTTGATGTCTTCGCTGCAACATAATGTGACGAGGAAATCACCCAAAATTACATACAATTTGAAGAGAAACGAAGAGTCCAAGTACATCAGCGACTACAACCCAGAGATTTTGTCCATGTGGAATGCTAACATGAATATTCAGTTTGTGGCTGACAACTGTATGGCTGTGGCTCGGTATGTGACGTCTTACATCCCAAAAAACAGAAAAGACAGAACTCAAGGATGTGTGGGAGGACATTTCCCATGAAAAGAGCCTCAGTAAGAAGTTGTACAGTTTCAGTCTGAAGATGTTGTCGCATCGAGAAATCGGAGCTTACGAATGTTCTGACCGGTTATCTTCAGCAAGTCTCTATGCCAAATCTAGGAATATCATTTGGGCAAGTATTGGTCTTGCAGCAACGCGTAATCGAGATCTCAAACCTGTACGGGAAATTGAGTATTTGGCGGAGAAGGAGCCAAGCAGTACAGATATTTTGAAGACCAACATGTTGGATACATATTATCCAAATAGAAGCAGTCACCTGGAGAATGTTTGTCTGTATGAGTTTCTACAAAATTACATTTTCAAGAGGAACATCACCGAAGATATTGATAAAGGAGTGTATTCTGTAATTGGAAGTGAGGGATGTCTGGTCAAGCAAAAAAAATGTCTATTGGTAAATCATCGAAAATTGGAGTGAGAATCTCCAGAAAGAAAAGAGTTTTTCTATTTAGCTCTTTTGCAACTTTTAAAGGCTTGGCGTGCAGAAGAGGAACTGCTTGGAGATTTCCTCTGTTATGAAGACTCTTTCAATGCAGCCAAGGAGTCCATAGAATGTCCTGTTTTCCCAAAATATCTAGAAATGTTGAATGCAGAAATCGAGCAGGAAGCAACAATAGCAGCCGAGATTGCTAGAGACAGTTCTCAGGACAGTCAGAGTTCTGTATCATTGAGTCAGGATCCACTAAGAGGACCAGTTATCGAAATGAAGCTGTCACTGCCATGATTGAAGTGGAAAGAGCCATGGCACATGCTCAGGAGGAAGTGGTTAACTTAGAAGATTTGGAAAGACAACTCAACGTTGAGCAGAGGAAAATATATGACGAAGTTACCAGCCAAATTGATCATGGATTAAGTCATGAGAAGAAAGAGTGCTCATGTACGTCGTTGAAGCCTATCCGACTGCACGTGAGAGGAGAAGCAGGAACTGGAAAAAGTTTCCTCATTAAAGCAATTTCATGTTATTTGCAGATAAGAACTGAGTCATCGCTGTCTTGTGTTGTCACCGCTCCAACTGGTCTGGCAGCACATAACCTTAAAGGTATTACTTTGCATCATCTACTGATGCTGCCAGTGGAGCATGATAACAAATTACAATACCACAAGTTATCGGGAGATACTTGTTGTGAAGTATCTAGAGTCCTGAAGAAGATGAAACTTCTTATCATTGATGAAGTAAGCATGGTTTCCAATGTCATGCTTGCCTTTGTGCATTTGAGAATGCAGGAAGTTCTTAAAGCAGAGAATGATATGTTATTTGGTGGCAAACACATCATTGTTTTCGGTAATCTCCTGCAGCTGACACCAGTGAAAGGACAACCAGTGTTTAAACTGCTTACGCATGAAGATACCAGGAAGTGCCTAGGGAGCATTGGCAACGTTAACATATGGTTAAACTTCAGTTATGCTGAGCTGTGGGAAAATATGCGTCAGGCGAAGGATGAAGATTACAAGAATATTCTACAAGATGTTAGAATCGGGAAAGTGACTGAGCGTGGGAAAGAAGCTTTACATGCACGATTACTGTCAAATTTGTTTCCAGAAGAAGACGTTCTGACAGAGAATATTTTTCATAAAATTACTGAGAAGAAATTGGGAATGTGTTTGATGCCAACTCTTGCAGAATGTTCCATCTTCAACAACAAAATGTTGAATTTAGAAAACCAAGAGATTGTGAAACTGGAAGCTATTGACAGAATAGAGCATATGGGTGCAACAATTGTTTTGTCTGAGAATTTGAAATGTAAATTGGATTCATTAGAGAAGACTATATCTAAAACTGCTGGTTTTGAAAAGACTCTGAATGTGTGCTTAAATTGCGGTATCATTTTGAGAAGGAATTTACATGTTGAAAGAGGTCTGGTAAATGGATCAATGGGTAATGTTGTTGATTTTGAGAAATACAGAAATAGGGATGGAATTGAATTTTTAAAAATTAAATTTGATGGCATTGAGGAAGTACAGCTAATTGGTCGTTTCACAGCTAGGTTTTTGCTTGTAAAAGACTTATATGTTCGCCGTAAGCAATTTCCTGTTTGCTTAGCATATGCGGTGACAATCCATAAATCACAAGGTTTAAGTGTAGACAGTGCTTTGGTGAATATTGGCAGTTCTGTGTTCAAGGAGGGTATGGCTTATGTAGCATTGTCACGAGTCAGAACGTTATCGGGTTTGTACTTGATTGAGTGTGATGTCACAAACATTTCTGCGGATCTAGATTGTGTTATGGAATACAATAGGTTAAGAAGAGAGTATGCGCCACATTTGCCTCAATATCCTTTGTTTGAGAAACGTGTGGTAGGCCGGAAACGTACAAATGTCACTAATAGTAGGGGGGTTGTAGCAAAAAGACCAAAAGTCGATGAACTCAAAATTGTAAGCAGAAAGAAAATGAAATTCTGTTGAACATGTTGTTGGTTTTCAATTTGAAAATAGTTCTGGTGTGAACTGCTATGCTAATGTAGTGGTAAAGTTGTCTTTTCTCTAGAAACTTTAAAAGAACAGATTGTGATCAATTTGGATCAAAGTTTTTGCTGTTTGTTGAATTCTGTGTTAGAAAAATGTAGCGCTGATAGAACAAGAGTAGAAAGTGTGTCTGAAATTTGAAATCTGTTAGACAAATGTTCAGGTCAAACACAATTCTCTCAAAATATTCAGGAGGATTGTCAGGAGTTTTTAATGTATATGCTTAATGTTTTGCAAGATGAAGGTGTAGATGTAGATCATCTGTTTGGCCTTTCTTATCAATGGCAGCATGACTGCGAGAATTGTACGTTATCAAGTACTACTAATGTAGACTCAGAAAGATTTATATATTTAACTTTGCCAGACACTAAATCAGTATCCTTTAACCCGTTAAGCGCGCCGAAAATTCCGCCCCAGTGCGGACGTTCGATTGCGCTAACGGGAATGGAACGTTCAGCGAACGTGCGCAGCACTAGCGAGGTAGTGCACGCGACGACCGCTGAACGTTCCCCGCACTTAAGGGGTTAATAAGCTAGTAAAAGCAGCCGATCAAAACATGGAGTGTTGTCAATGTAAGTCTGCAATGCTGTCCACATTATTTATACGAAGATATGGCCAGTATGTCATTTTAATGTTCCAACGATGTAGGCCTGATGGAACAAAATTGACAACTTTAATTAAAAATGTTGTGGCTTCTCTGTTGTCAATATCAGGAAGGTCTTTTCTAACTGCAGCAATTATATATCATGGGGGTCCTTCAACAACATCAGGACATTACACAACTTATTTGAAGTCTGGTAATGGCTGGTCATTCTGCAATGATTCTGTTTTAACTTTCAAAAAAAGTTTGCCTTTTCACCTTCAAAATTCTTACCTGGTGTTCTTACAACCAAAATTTTAGGGAAGGAATCTCTGGATTTGTTCCGAGGAATTTCAAGAGGTTCTAATGACTCCTACACTATATAGCCTTGTGGATAAGTGTAGCACAGAGCGAAAATTGTTTTTTAAAAAAAGCTAATTCAAGCAGCAGATCAAAAGAAGGAGTAGAGGTAATGTAAGTCTGCAATGCTGTCTACATTATTTATAGAAACTTATCGGTGAAATGTCATTTTACAATTCCAACTATATAAACCGGATGTAAATAAGTTGTCAAGTCTTATTAAAAATGTTTTGGCTGCACAGTCGTCGATTTCAGGAAGAACACTTGTAACTGCAGCTATTATATGACATGATGGTCCTTTAACAACTTCAAGATATTACACAGCTTATTCGAAATGTAAAAAAGGCTGGTCTTTCGGCAATGATTAGTATTTGACTATAAAGCAATGTTGCCTTTTGACTTGTTTTCAGAAGTGAGAATTTAGGGTAGGTACCTGAACTATAATCATTCTAGGTGTTGCTGTAATTTAGTGTGCTGTTTTAAATTGCTTTGTATGTCTCATTTTTCTTAAAACGATCGAGCTTATCTTTCAGAAAGTGGCGGGCAGAAAATATTAACAGCACAACAGAGTATAAGCTGTTCATAGGACATCCTTTGACGTCATATGAAGTAAGTTATTTTTGAGGAGTTCTGATTTCTGGTTGATTATATTATATGGGTTTTTTAAACACAATCATTTTGATTGTGTTTTTTTTCCCCGCTGTTATATAATGAATACCTTCAACTCACTGTTTTCAGTGAAATTTGATATATTCTGAGAACAGCAAAAATGAACCATTTCATATGTATAATTAATTCTGTACTTTGAATTGTGATTTTTAATATGTACTCATCTTGTCTCATGCTCACTCATCTTTTACTACTTTCTATCAATTTTTTAAATTTTGTTCTCTCATTCACAGATATAAAGTATAAAAATAATATGTGACTAAGTTAACGATAATTATAAGGTAAGTGTTTAGTACTCATTCTGTTACATCTCTTTTACATTTTACTTTTATTAGTTCCACTGCTTCATTTCTTTAACCCTCAGTTTCCTGCCTTTGCTACTTCCCTCATTCCTTTTTCTATTACTTTTTTACTCTACTCTTTCCACTCCTTTTCTCAGTCCCTCTTTAAACAGTTTCTCTGTGTTACTCCCTCTAACTGTCTTTCTTTTAACATTACTCTCTGTTTACTTACTCTTCTTTTTTTAAAAAAAAAATGTTTACTTCGCTTCCGGTTCGCCTACCGGCACGCGAACCAGGAAGCGAACCAAAAGAAATAGAGGTTGCCAGAGTGCTAAACATTCTTGCAATTTCTTATAAAGGGGAGGTAGTTCTGAAAAGTACTTTTTTTTAATTATTTTTGTTGTTTTATATTTTTTTTATTATTTTTCTGAACATTTTTTTTTTGGTATTTTTTGAACGGTTTTATATTTTTTTAGTTTTTTTGATGGGGGGGAGAAATGAAAATGATTCATTATAAAAGGCTCAACAGGAGCAATAAAAAAAAGAGATAATTTATTTTCTGGGGCGTTTTGGACATTTCTGATTGTCAATAGCTTTATTAATTAAATGTATGCTACTCTCCCTGTAGCAAATCAGTTGGCCACAAAAAATGCATACATGCTTCACATTGCCAAACTTCATTTGGATATTTGGGACCATCTCCCTCCCCTCTGGTCCCGTCACTGCCTCTTCATTGGATGTACTGGCAGCAGGTGGGGGGTTATCCTGCAGATCACGTACTTGTGCAGCACTGTAATTTATAGGGTGCCACCTGTCCATGTGCCGATGCATGGTATAATTGCCATAACTGTATTTCTTTTCTGTCCCTCTGGACAGATCTTTTTTACAGATCAGACAGGTAACGTACCGGGCATTTACCTTTTTTTGGCCCTGGGGAAATTAAAAAAATTGCCATTTATAATTTTCTTTGACATGGGACCTCCTCGGCTGTTCAGGTAAAAATCTCCCCACCCCTTGCTCCTCCTCCTCTTCTTCCTCCTCTTGTTGAAGGATAACCTGAGGAGGTGGTCCTCTCTTTCTAGGAGGTGGTGGTGGTGGTGGGGGTGCACCAGCTGCAGCAATTAATGAAGCCATTTCTAAGGTATTCAAAGTAGGGCTTTCTCTCATAAAAATGAAAGTCAGAGTGAGGAAAAAAGGTGGGGCTTTCATCATTTGGGAAAAAAAAATGTTCTAAACCAATGAAAAGTGTTATTTTTAGGTCATATGACCAAGCCTTACATCATTAGGAAACCAAAAGTAAAATGAGCCAATGAAAAGTTTTATGAACAAGTCACATGAACTGTTATGCTTATGTTACGCGTCCCGCTATGCACCCGGAGCGCTTCCGGGGCGCTGCGCTTCGCGCCTCTGTTCACGTTCCGGAGCGCTTCCGGGTGCGCTAATGCGGCGCGTCATAAGACGCATTACGCGGTAACGTGATACGTCGCGCTTACGCGACGCGTCACGATGTTGTTTTCTAACGTGGTAGTTGCGCTAACAGAACGTTTACCGGTTCGCGGACCGGGTCGCGGAAACAAATGTAGCTAACGGGAAGCTGCCCGGTTCGCGGACCTGTAGCAAAACCAAAAAAAAAAATATATACATTAAAAAATTATATTACAAACATATCAAATATATGTTTGCATTAAAATAAGAATACATTTTATAGCTTTTGATATTTGCTATTAAAAAATCATTGAAATTCACTGAAAAAAACATAGGTTATAGACCATATATTGTTAGGAATTAGCATTTACAAAACCTTAAAAATTCACTGAAAAAAACATAGGTTACAGACCATATATAGTTAGGGATTAGCATTTACGAAACCTTATTTTACTCGCACAAAACCATTGAAATTCGCATATATAGTTAGTTGCACTAACAATATATCGCGCACCCGCAATCCACTGCTGATGATGTCACATATTACATCATTCATGACATGGTCAGTGACATCACTGATGACATCACTGATGACATCATTCAGTGACTGTATGTTTCTGTAAAGTTAAATTATGTCTTACATATTGAAGAATGAGTGGATGTATAAGTGTCTGGATGAAGGATTTAGTAGGTGCATAACTGACTGTATGAGTGAGTGATTAAATGTGTCTCACTGAGTGCATGGGTTAGTGAATAAACGGTGTTAATGTGGGCATCATTATGTCTGTTGTTCTGTAAACTGCTGCATGTATTGATCAGTAGCTATATGAGTAACTATATGGGCTATTGATTGGTTGCCCAAGTATTTGTATGGGAGACTGAGTGTGTGTGTGGGTGGCTGGGAGGTGTATGACTCTGTGCATAGATGTGTGAGCAGTTGATTCACTAGACGTATGGGTTCAAAAGTGCATGTGGAAACAGCTGTATGGGCGGTTGACTGTGAGCATGAGTGTATTGGTGAGTGAATGTATATCTCAGTGCTACATGTCAAAGTAAGTACATATGTAAAACACAGTACATGTGACAGTTCACATATACAAATAACTGTGCATAGGAGCCAGTGAATGTGTGAGTGGCTGTATGGATCATTGTGAACTTCTATCAGGGATTGTATAAGAGAGTAAATATGTGTGAGTAAATGTTTGAATAAGTAAGGTGTGTATAACTGTATAGTTGAGGTAATGGAGGTGTTATTGATTATTTGCATGACTGAATAGGTGTGCGAGTAACTCCATGGATGAGTGACAGTCTGTGAGTGTCTGTTTACACTGATTGTATCTAAGGTTATATTAGAATCTGAAGAGGTTCATTGTATTATCACATAAATGATATCATCAGTGATGTGATCAGTAATGTCAAATGAGATGTCTTGAGTGATGTCATCAGTGATGTCATTTGAGATGTCATCAGTGATGTCATCAGTGATGTCATTTGAGATGTCATCAGTGATGTCATCAGTGATGTCACTGGCCATGTCATGAATGATGCAATATGTGACATCATCAGCAGTGGATTGCAGGTGCGCGATATATAGTTAGTGCAACTAACTATATATGCGAATTTCAATGGTTTTGCGTGAGTAAAATAAGGTTTTGTAAATGCTAATCCCTAACTATATATGGTCTATAACCTATGGTTTTTTCAGTGAATATATATATATATTTACTGGAAAAAACCATAGGTTTTACACCAGTTATAGTTACCTGGAAATTTTACTGACATAAAACCATTGAAATTCCCACGTTATAGTTTGTTGGAAGCACAATAACTTGCGCGCCTGCAATGCACTGCTGATGATGTCACATATTACATCACTCATGACATGGTCAGTGACATCACTCATGACATCACTGATGACACCATCCAGTGAATGTGTGTCTTTCTGAAAAATAAATATGTTTTATATATGTACATGTAAAGGTCGATGGAAGAATAAATGTTTTTATAAGTGTGTAAATGGATGTTTTTAAAAAAAAAGTTGATTTGTTAACTGGCTTATTAAATGTATCTTAGTGAATACATACATTAGCAAATAATTTTTAAATATTTAAATATATGTATCAGTGTTTCACTTTGTATATATGTGTGTGTATAGAGATTATTAGATGTTTTTTTAATATCAGTATGAGTGTCTGTATGGTTTGGTGGGGGTATTACTAAGCACATGTATGCATCAATGACTGACTCACTGTTTGTATGTGTTTTGAAGACAGCATATGTGCAGGACTGTAGGGTGGATGAGTGTGTATATGTGTGTGTTAGTGAGTGAATGACTGTGTCACTAGTGTCTTTATCAGTAACAACATATGTTTTAATCTAGTATATGTGAGTATTGATGTATATAAGTGAGTATATGTGAGAGTGAGAGATTGTAAGAGTTCCTGTTTAATTAAGTATGTGTTTCTATAAGTGATTGTGGCGACCAC